>NC_062293.1:10910462-11213949 GCF_902655055.1 Lutra lutra | reverse complement strand
TTGCAATCTTTAGATAAGCTACCTAGCTGATTCCCTGCTACCTGAAGTAGTCTCAGCCTTCTACTTCTCCGCCATCTTCGGAAAAAAAAACCCTTCATGAGGAAATCTAACGAATGAAAGCATATAGCTTGACTGGGTCCTTTCTACCACCAGATTCACCATTACATGATTCTGTTATTTTAGTCAGTTAATCTTCCTTTTCTTTATTCATATTGCTTATCTTTCACAGAAGTTTGAACAAAGTCACCTTGTTAGAATTCAGGATTAATGAATAGGTGGTACAAATAATTCCTAGTGTATCATAAATGTTCTAGCCAAAATTGTAGATCCTGGCATCTACTATTCTGGACTCTTCAGAAAGGCAGAGACAGTTACTGTTCTTAAGGGATTATATGAAAACAACAACATGATATCGATTCACTGTTTCTAGACATTTCCGGTACCTTTGCCCTCACTATTTCTCGTCTGATCCTTTGACCAAGTGCTGAGTCATTGACTTAAAAAAAAAAAAGCTCAATGTGTTTATTTCATTAGTAATTTCCATAATTTTTACAGCTTGACTCAAGTAGGACTAACAAATAAAAACTGTATATATGGAAGGTATATAATGTGATGGTCTAATACAGGCATTTACTGTGAAATATTACAACCATCCAGCTAACTAATGTATCATCACCTCACATGGTTATCATTTTTCTGTGTGTGTGGTGAAAACACCTGAAATCTACTATAGAAGTAAAAACATAAGACCTATTGACTTTCCTACTGTGGACCTCTGGGGAGACTTTTAAAAAATGTAGATACGCTGGTCCCACCACTGACGAAATGAATCATAATCTCAGGGTTGAATTAGAACCACTGAGCAAAACAGGCAAAAGCAACTATAAATTTCCATGACTAAGTACCAAGACAGACGTATTTAGGAAATAGCTTTCTAAGCATCACTTTAAAAAAGAAACAAACTGTATTTAGAGCACAGTGAAGTTCAAAGATCAGTGACCCTATAAGCAAAATTCAAGCTGTAGTTCTGAGCAGTCAAATAACAAGAAATAAAGAACTAATGTGGCCATTGGCAATGACCTTGTTCATTGCATTTGATGCACAAAGTAGTTTTCAAAATATAAATAACACATGTGTTAGATATGCCTTTAGGAAATGACATTCAATTTTAATCATATCTGTACTTACTTGGCAAAATTTTCTCGAAATAAATCGTAAGTGCCATATAGAAGAGAAGATCAAAAGCCAACATGAAATTTGTTGCTATTATCAGATTTGAATAGTCCGATGGATTAGGAAATGTGTTAGAATTCAAATCGTAGTCCAAGCGCAAAAGCTGAAAATTAGGAAGTAATTAATGAAAGGACATCAGGTTTGTGATAAATGGTTAACAATTGGGTTTAGCATAAACGTGTAAGAGCTACTTTTTGCCTCCTACAGGGAGCACAAAGTTGAGTGAAACTGCCTTCTTTACAATTCTCAAATCTTTTGGAAGGTGTGTAACCCAACTATAATGAAATTTAGTAATTGCTGTGGTTAAATTATGTTCCAAATAAAACTGGAGCATTAGGACTATTACAGGATTTTTGTTGCCTTCATGCCCGTGGTTCTTGGTCATGCCACTTCACAGAATAAAGAGGTAGACCAGATGAAAAGTGGTGGGCAGCAAGGCAAAGTTTATTGAGTGAGCGTAAAATGCTCCCAGAGAGGGAGGGGGCCTGAGAGAGTTGCCATTTTGGTGTTCAAATCTAGGGTTTTTCTGAGCTTTTTTGCAGATATATCTTGAGCATCCTGAATGTGGGTCCCTGTTCATTGGTCTCTAAGTTGTGCCAATGAGGGCTTTGATCACACACCTGTCTACCTATTGTGTTATCCACATGTTGATGGTGTTTTGGGCTGACATTTGAACAAAAACTGCCTCAACTTGTGGTAGTGACTCCACATTTTATGGTTAATTGTTTTGTTTCAGGATGTTGCAAAAGTCACTTCTGCAGAGACTGCTAGACAGGATGCCATTGTGGTCTTCTGTAGTCCATAAAACAGGATGCTAGTGTGGTTTCATTAGCTGTCCTGGCTTTCCATTTTCTTGTTGTGGACCCTGGCCCTGACTACCTTAGTGTTCACTGAACTCCTAATAGGAGGAGGCAGGGAAGTATAGGAGATGACATTTGAGCTCAACCTTAGATAAATTTTTACCAAATAAGATACAGGACAGGACAAAGGTGTGATCCTCCTTGAAAATGGCTACATGAGAAAGAATTTATGCTCTTAGAAAAAACAAAACAAAACTGGTGTGTTTAAGGAGAAACTGTGGGAAAAGTGGGGTATAATGTTCAAATTAATGGGTCTTTTATAATGAATAATCCTTTCACTAAGAACCAAATAACAGATATGTATGCAAGGACTGACATTGCCATTTAATTGGAGGGACAGCAAAGTGAGTTCAATGTGAGAATCAGATAAACAGAAATGACATTGGATGAACAGAAATGTAATTTGCTCGTCAATTATTATGGTTTTAAGTTTTTTTTTAAAGATTTTATTTATTTATTTAACAGAGAGAGAGAGAGAGATCACAAGTAGGCAGAGCAGCAGGCAGAGAGAGAGAGGGAAGCAGGCTCCCTGCTGAGCAGAGAGCCTGATGCGGGGCTCGATCCCAGGACCCTGGGATCATGACCTGAGCTGAAGGCAGAGGCTTTAACCCACTGAGCCACCCAGGCGCCCCTATGGTTTTAAGTTTTGATTTTCTTTTCTTTCTTTCAGTAGTCTATACATTCACTTGTGTTGTTCAATTATAAAGTCAAAATAAGAGCTAGAATAATTAGAATTCAATCTGCAATATCAAATCCATATTTAATTAGTAGCCAAAGAAAATGCTTTAGATCATCTCTGAAGAATGATATGCTGACCTTCTATTTTTTTCATTCACCAAATGGCTTATTTTGCTGAGTTCAGTATGCCCAAAGCTTTTTTGAGAGTCATCTGGGTGGCTCAGTCGGTTAAGCCACTGACTCTTGGGTTTTGGCTCAGGTCATGATCTCAGGGTCCTGGGATTGAGCCCCATATTGAACTCTGCACTTAGCACAGAGCCCACTTGGGATTCTCTCTCCCTATCCCTCTGTCCCTCTCCCCTACTTGCTTTCTCTCAAATAAATAAATAAATAAATAAATCTTTTTTTTTTTTTAAGTTCATCTTTGGGGCACCTGGGGAGGCTCAGTTGGTTAAGTGACCTGCCTTCGGCTCAGGTCATGATCCTGGAGTCCCAGGATTGAGTCCACCATTGGGCTCCCTGCTCAGCAGGGAGTCTGCTTCTCCCTCTGACACTCTCCCCTCTCTTGCTCTCTCTCTCTCAAGTAAATAAATAACATCTTTTTTTTTAAAGATGTTATTTATTTATTTGACACAGAGAGAGAGATCACAAATAGGCAGAGAGGCAGGCAGAGAGTGAGGGGGAAGCAGGCTCCTTGCTGAGCAGAGAGTCCAATGCTGGGCTTGATCCCAGGACCCTGAGATCATGACCTGAGCTAAAGGCAGAGGCCCAACCCACTGAGTCACCCAGGCACCCAAAGTAAATAAATAAAAGCTTAAAAACATTTTCATCTTTACAACGTAACAGTAGTATGCTAATCATAGAAAAGACTGTAAACAACAGAATTCCAGACAGGAAAAATGTTTCTGAAATGCCATCAAACAGTTGGGCTCTTTCTCACCTGGGCCATTCCAAGTGTGAAGGCAAAGGGGCTAAGAAAGCTTAAAATCCACTCCAAGGATGTAGGAAGTTGCCTGTACAATGCTGTAAATCCCAAACTTCCCCAAAAGACCGTGAGAAGGAACACGACCAGACCAGTGAGGAAAGATTTCTTTACCAAGACGCTCATTAGAAAAGCCAATGTTATCTAAAATGAGAGAAGATCCAGTTGGTTTATATTTCCCTAAAGATTATTCTTAGCATAACACAATAAGGAATTGTATATACAAAATTAGAGTTACATTTTTTGTCTATAATACAAAACTGTGCTCTATAAATTGCACTATAAGTTGGCATTACAAAACATTACAAATCTTAAAAAAAAAACACTACAAATCAAATACATGGATGTTCTCAGGCAAACAGCAGATAGTGAAGAAAAGGGATATGGAGAATAATTACCTATTTGGAAACCAACACTTGATTCTTAGGGTAAGAGTTGGATGGAAAGCAACTTAATTCACCAACTCACCAAAGACAATCCATAGAGGAAGAAGAGGGTGAAGATCACCGTGAAGCCAGTCAGAATGACAAACTGGACATATTTTATAATGAGTGCCAAGGAAAGTGCCATAATGGAGATGAAAACACCATAGAGCAGACCCCAGGAGAGCCTAGGATAGAAACAAGATGTTATTTTAGAATTTCATATTCCACTGAAAGGAGGATCCAGAATGGATTCTAACAGTATTCATTGATACATTCATTCTTTTAGTAGATACTTATTGAGTTTCAGGATATTTAAATATAAGGTAAATGTATGCAGAAAAATTCTTTAGGAATTAGGAATATTTTTTGTCCTAAAATTAGTTCCAGAAAAATACACATACATCATGTACACATGCACACACACACACACACACACACACACACACACACACACATATCACTGTGAGGAAAAGGAGAAAATAGTCTTCTAGTCTATTTGATTTTGGTTCAAACATTTTTTTCTGCTGCATTCATACTCTGTGACCTTGAGCAAACTCTGTAATCCCTCACCTTTTTTTTTTTTTAATTGCTCTAGACACTGGGAATAATACCACAGTATTGGCTCAACGAAGTTATGTCTAAGTGGGACAGTGTCCAAGTACATTGTAACTCCTCAGTGAATCTCAGGTCTTTTCTCCTCTTTGGGACCTCTCTAGGGGTGAGGAGCTTCATGGATTCCCTCAGAGATATAGGATAGTTCACCTTCCTTTGTTTAATTCTCTTATCATGTTGATGAACATTCTTTAAAGGGTATAATGAAATAATGAAAACAAAACACCAGCAAAACCAGCAAAACAACAGCCTACATGTACGGCAATTACTCTGCACCGGAAAGTGTTTTCATGAACTTAGCAGATATGAAATCATTCTATTTTCACAAAGGCTCTATGCAGAAGCATCATTATTTTCTTCATTTTCTAGACAAAGAACCTACTGAACAAAGATTTGAAGTACCTATGATTTCGAGTCCAGGCATTCTGTCTCTAGAGCTGTTAGAGTTCATGGCTCTGCCATACTCCCCTCCAATATTAATTCAATGAGCAGTTCAATATTAACTTATACCATTTTCTTCCAGACTGCAAATTTATTTCCATTTGCATATTCCATGTGGCTTCCTAGCCTCTGTGTTATTTTACTTCCTTTTCACTACAAACACCACCTCCATGTTTTTAAGTCATTCTCAAGTTCTCTCTCACACAGGACCTTGTCCGTGCTTGGAATTACACAGCTTCTGGCATTTTAAATTCAAACTACCCAGCCCCTATTCACAAGCCTGTTCTGCCAGGTTGTTCCTTCAAATACATCCATCATACCCCACCTTTAGTCTCAAAAGAGCTCCTTGTCTTTGACCTCTTTTTTCCCCTTGCAGTCCCATGCTGGCTTAAATTCTATTTCCAATCAGCTTTGACACCCAAATCTACCATTTTTACCACACTCTTACCAGTAGACTCAATGGCCATCCCACATTATCCCTACCTCACAACCAGTAGACTCAATGGCCAACCCTCATTATCCCTACCTCACAACCACTATCCAAACCCAAATGTGCTATTCTTTCTTCAGTCTGAGAAGCACAGTAACCCACAGCCTTAACTTGACAAGCATTACATCAATGACAATTTATCCCACTCATAGGGAAGAGTTAGAAAATGATTAGGTTTGAATACAGATGCTCTGAAGAGGCCCACTTTTCCTAAATCCCTACATTTATTTATTTGTGCTATGCTTTACTCACCAGAATGCTGAATCCTGAAGACCCATCATCCTCATCAAGCCCTTCATCTTTTTCCTCTCTCTTGTAACATTAAGAGATGCATAATAAGTGAAAGAGGAAAAGGAAATAATGCAGAAGAAAATGAAGAAATCAGCTTCAATGCCCCCCTGACTGATGAAGGGATGTATCTTCATATTTTTTCCAGTAATGGACATCAATTCCTCCATCACTGAATGATTTGTTGCAGTCTGAGGAAATACATTAATAAACAAAATTTGTGTATTCATGGATGGCATGCTCTGTTTTCTTTCAGCCGTCTGTTTTCCTCTGAACACAAAACTGTTAAGTCTGGATCTGATGCTAGTCTAAATTTTCACTTCTGTGTTCCACCACTGGCCCACTGACTCCAGGCATTCTGAGCTTCTCACAGTTTTCAAAATTTACTATGTGTTTTATCACCTCCCTGCCTAACCCTGCCTTATAATGTGCCTGACATACATTAATGACCTTATATACTTGGCAACTCTTACCTCAAGCCTCATTTAAATTTAAATTTAAATGATGTAAATTAGGAATTCTCCCATGGCATTTTAGGCTGAGAAGTTAAGCCTGTTTACTTACAGACCTTTATACCCCCCTGCTACCCTACTTTTCCCTTTCTAAAAACTTTTTTTTTAAGTATTTAAATTCTAGTTAGTTAACATGTAGTGTAATGTGGTTTCAGGAGTAGAATTTAGTGATTCATCACTTACATACAACACCAATGCTCATCACAACAAGTGTCTTCCTTAATCCCCATCACCCATTTATCCCTCCCCTATCTCTCCTCCAGCAACCCTTAATTTGTTCTCTATAGTTGAGTCTCTTATGGTTTGCTTTCCTCTTTTTTTTCTTCCCTTATGTTCATCTGTTTTGTTTCTTAAATTCCACATATGAATGAATTTGTATGTTATTTGTTTTTCTCTGGCTGACTTATTTTGCTTAACATAATACATTCTAGCTCCATCCAGGTCATTCCAAATGACAAGGTTTCATTCTTTTTGATGGCTGAATAATATCCCATTATATATCTATATCTATGTCTCTCTATATATCTATATCTATATATAAATATCACAACTTCCTTATACATTCATCAGTTGATAGACATTTGGGCTCTAATAATGTTCCTACTATATGCCTGGCTTCCTGACAAGGCTAAATTCTTGGGAGAGAAAATTTTTCTTTTATTTATGTCTGTAGCCCCCATGACATATAGAAACTTAAATAAACTTTGTTCTAAAGAAACCAGTGATTAAGTGAAGAACAAACCTCCCCATTTATATTTAATTTCATGAACATTTTGAGGCCTCTAATAGCATTAATGTGGATGCAACATCAGTTAGCACGGAAAATTTGTACTCACTTCTATGATAGCTGCATTGATAGCAGCTTGAAGAGCCACAAAACCTGTCTTCCAGTATTGTGAAACTTGGCAGCTAACATTTTCAGTTGTTTTAGAACAATGAGCTTTAAGAGAAAAAAAGAAACCCATAGATATCATTATGGATTATTTCAGTTCTTATTATAGGAAACAGTGGACTTTACAATGGTCACACATTATAAATGTTATTTTGACTGAAAGCCTATGAAAACATAAACCAGAGTAATGATTCTCAAAGCACAGCAGACAGAGCACTTATAGGGGATGTTCTGCATTAAATTAGAATACTATGCTCTCTCACACTACCTTCCCTGTTTCTTCATCCATCAAAAATTTTGTAGAGTTCTTCTCTTCTATGATTTTGTATTGTCAAAATAATCTTTTTATATTTTTCAAAGGTTAGTAGGTCTCATATGGATTGAGAAGCATATGGATTGAGAACTAGAACTTTGCCTAACATTACATACAAGACAGGCAATAATGAGCAACTGGGAGTTCAGAGGAGATAACTTACTATGTTTAAATCATGTCAATCAGAACATCTTTTGAAGGAAAAAAAAATCTTACCAAAAAAAAAAAAAAAAAAAGTCTACCAGTCTAGTGAGTATTAAATTGCATTAAAGAGATGGTGATATTTAATGTGAAAAAATAAAATTGAGTATTGGAATTAAATACATGTTTCATTAACATTTTAAATATTTAAAAATCATTGGAAATCATTCAGGCCTACAAACAAAGATATAATGAACACATATGTACCCATGGCCAAATTTTATAAATGAAGAAATCATTACAAATCCAATTAGAATCCTCTGTATATTGTCTATGATCTTACTGCTTTTCCTAGTAGCAAGCTCCTAAGAGGCTAACTGCTTTCCTAAACTTTGTGTTTATATATGCCATTAAGCTTCTATAATGTATCCCCAAACCACACATGTAATTTTAAATTGTTAAACTTTATATCATCTATCTTATTACAGTCATCATTCTCCACTTTGCTTCATTTGTTCTATAAATGATTTTGAAATTTATATAAATGGCCCTATTTTTTCTTCTTTTTATGATTGTGTAGAACCACATTGCAGGAATACAATTCAATGTATTTATCTGTTCTCTCATTGTTAATAATTTGTTTAATTTCTTTTTTCTTTTTGCTGTTTAAAAAAAAAGCCACTGCTATGAAAGTCCTTATATATGTCTTCTCATGAATATGCGTGTATCAGTCAGGATAGCCAATAATACGCCTAGTAACAAATGACCTTCCAGATATTAATGTCTTATCGCAGCAGCAGATAAGCAGATAGCGTGACTCACTCACGCTACAGAGTCAGCAAAGGTCTTTGCAAGAAGGGGAGTAAGGTCCTCTTTTTCACATCTAAGGGTCCCAAGGTGAGAGTTTCCATCTGGCTTGCAGAAGTAGGTGAGGAAAGGGTATAGAGAACTCACATCTGCTTTTCAATGCCTTGAATCTAGGTATCTAATTATACCTACAGAGCAATTATTCCATGTCCTCAGAAGGAGAGGATAATAGGCAGCAAATTTTTAACACAGGCATGAGACTTTCACTAATAAAACTTCCATGATGCTGGGTTACAGATTATATCTTCAACTTAAAAATAAAATTTCTCAATTTTAAATGTTTAAAATATTTTATAATATTGGGTTTTCTTTGCTATGTATCCTTGTCAATACTTTGTATTGTTCTATTTACTGTTTTTGGCCATTCTGGCTAAATATAAAATGATATCACATGTCGTTTTAAAATGCATTTCCCTGATTACAAATGCAGGTCCAACTGTTTATTCTTTTTTTTTTAAAGATTTTAATTATTTATTTATTTGACAGACAGAGATCACAAGTAGACAGAGAGGCAGGCAGAGAGAGAGAGAGGGAAGCAGGCTCCCTGCTGAGCAGAGAGCCCGATGCGGGACTCGATCCCAGGACCTTGAGATCATGACCTGAGCCGAAGGCAGCGGCTTAACCCACTGAGCCACCCAGACGCCCCCAACTGTTTATTCTTGATCTGCGTTTCTCCTTCTATGAGGCTCCTATTTATATCTTATATATTTTTTTTAATTTATTCAGAGAAAATCTTTATATATTCTGGTATTGACCGTCTGTTAGTTTTGCTTATATAAATATTCCATCACAAGTTTTGCCTTAACTTTTCATTATCTCTCTGATGTCTTTTGATAAAGACAATTCCTTAATTTTGATCTAGTTTGAATTTAGCAAACTTCTTTTATAGTTTACTTATTTTTTGTTGTTTAAGAATTCTATTCTATCCCATAGTTACAAACATATTCTCCTATATTGACTTCTAGAACGTTTACAGGATTTCCCCCCCTCCAAGTTCTGTACCTGAAATTGGTTGTTTAGTATGAGATAATTTCACTTTGTTCTTTATGGACAGATGATTTTCCCAGAACCAGTCACAGTGTCTTCTCAGTCATATGTTAGCTTTCAAACTTGTGTGAGAGCTTTCCAGGTTTTTTCCTGTTTCATTGCTCTATCTGTGTTTTACTATGGTAATAGCATATTGTCTTAATTAGTTATAACTTCATTCTTTTAAAAAACCATCTTGGCCTTTTTTCTTGTCTATGCATTCCCTGAGTATATGGTCTCTCCAAGTTCCAAATTAATACAGAAATTTTCATCTCATATAAACCTAAGATCTTCTCACCTGTTCTTATGTAGCTAAAACCCAAATCTCTTGGTTAGTGAGATTGGCAAAATCATACAGCATTAATAATAATAATCAATCACTCTGGATTTGGTGCCCTCTTCATTTTGGGCCCTCAAAAATAAGCTTACTCAGACATCTGAAGAGAATCTTCTTCTATTTTATCCATAAACAAATTTACTCTTCTTTAGCAATAATAAATTACAACTACATATTCCATTTAATATATATGTATATGTACACATGGATATATGGAAATGTGTGTATGTATGTATCCATCTATGAAACCATATGTAACAACTATCTAATACAGCATGTTAATAAAACCAAATCCCAATGTGTATTTCTTAAATGTGTCAGTTATCCTGTTGATATCACATTGCAGATAGGGATTTTTAAATTTGTTGTATTAACATCCATTCTTATGTACAATTTATGCCATAATTGTGGTGGAGAGCATTGGAGTTACATAGCTGGAAACTTACCTTCATGGTCCCTGTGTTCCTTCTTTGTTGGAATTCTGTATCCTAGCAAGAATTTCAAATGATATGAGAATGTATTAGTAAAGATGACTTGTATAACTTCATCAGGATTATCTGACATTAATTCTTTAATATTTTCTTCTTCGGACAGCCCCAAAACTTTTGCGTCTGTCATTACAAGAAGGGAATATATTTGTTAGTAAATTACTAGGAGACCAACTTCAGGATGTCATGATAAATTATTTTTACTAGAGTTCTTTTATTTTTTTTAAAAGATTCTATTTATCTACCCAACAGAGAGAAAGATCACAAGTAGGCAGAGAGGCAGGCAGAGAGAGAGGGGGAAGCAGAAAGCCCAATGCAGGGCTCGATCCCAGGACCCTGAGATCATGACCTGAGCCGAAGGCAGAGGCTTAACCCACTGAGCCACCCAGGCGCCCCACTAGAGCTTTTTTTTTTTTTTTTTTTAAATTTCGTTTCAGCGTAACAGAATTCATTGTTTTTGCACCACACCCAGTGCTCCATGCAATGCGTGCCCTCCTTAATACCCACCACCTGGCTCCCCCAACGTTCTACCCCCCGCCCCTTCAAAACCCTCATGTTGTTTTTCAGAGTCCATAGTCTCTCATGGTTCATCTCCCCCTCCAATTTCCCTCAACTCCCTTCTCCTCTCCATCTCCCCTTGTCCTCCATGCTATTTGTTATGCTCCACAAATAAGTGAAACCATATGATAACTGACTCTCTCTGCTTGACTTATTTCACTCAGCATCATCTCTTCCAGTCCCGTGCATGTTGCTACAAAAGTTGGGTATTCATCCTTTCTGATGGAGGCATAATACTCCATAGTGTATATGGACCACATCTTCCTTATCCATTCGTCTGTTGAAGGACATCTTGGTTCTTTCCACAGTTTGGCAACCATGGCCATTGCTGCTATAAACATTGGGGTACAGATGGCCCTTCTTTTCACTACATCTGTATCTTTGGGGTAAATACCCAGTAGTGCAATTGCAGGGTCATAGTGAAGCTCTATTTTTAATTTCTTAAGGAATTTCTCCACTGTTCTCCAAAGTGGCTGCACCAACTTGCATTCCCACCAACAGTGTAAGAGGGTTCCCCTTTCTCTACATCCTTTCCAACACACGTTGTTTCCTTTCTTGCTAATTTTGGCCATTCTAACTGGTGTAAGGTGGTGTAATGTGGTTTTAATTTGAATCTCCCTGATGGCTAGTGATGATGAACATTTTTTCCACTGGAGCTCTTTATAGAAATAAAACACAATCAAATATCAACTTTGAGTATGTCAGGCAGAATACAATTTGGGAAAAGACATAGCTCTTCAGAAGAACTACATGAAGATTAGTTATTTTCTTTTCCTTTTTAAAAAAAGATTTTTATTTATTTGACAGACAGATCACAAGTAGGCAGAGAGGCAGGCAGAGAGAGAGAGGAAGAAGCAGGCTCCCCACTGAGCAGAGAGCCCGATGCGGGGCTCGATCCCAGGACCCTGGGACCATGACCTGAGCCGAAGGCAGAGGCTTTAACCCACTGAGCCACCCAGGTACCCCTTATTTTATTTTCATTTGTAGTTCTTGAACCAATTTTTATTGCGTATAATATCATTCCATACCAATTAAACTATTCACAGGAGAATTAATATTACAATAAATCTACAATGTTGGCAAAAAAATGATCACGAATGGTAGATCATTGTGTTTAAATCAAAATTAGGCTTTGGTCCATAGCAGATGAAAATAATTATAAAAGTTCATTTTCCTTTAGCAATCCTGACAGTAGGGTAAGTACACTTAAAAAAAGAAGAAAAAATTTAAAAAATATGTCAATTGAATATACTTATATCACTAAAATAATCCCTCTTTCAGCAGTTATTGTGTTCAATGCATTACAAATATCTCATTTAGTTTGAAAGAATGAGAAGGAGAGCAAAGAAAGTCCTGGATTGGGGTGGGAGTGTTGAAGACGCATGTGAAGGAAAAAGGCAGCATGTATTTTGATAGAACTATTTTTTTTTCCTGGAACCTCATCCTTAAATCCATGTGATCTTGAGTAAGTCATATAGGCTTTATCACTCAATTTCCATCATAAAATAAACAATAATGTCTATATTAGTAGCACAGAATATTACTACAAAGTACAGAAAATATAATACAGAATAATATTCTATTACTACAGAATAAAGTCTGTAAAATCTAGGTCATGAGAACATTAAAGAATATCATAATTGCAATTACATTATTTATTAAACAAAGATAACAATGCATTCATTGTAAAGATAAACTTGATGTAAAGACTTGTACACAGTAGTCATTTAATGAATATTTGTTAGCCCAGTTGCATGGGACCTTGAATCAGGATATTGTTGAGAAGCACAAGGTAATGGCATTGTGAGTCCCTCTGCCCCAGGAGGACATCTGTGAGCCAGAGGATGAGGGCAAACACACCTTGAGCTAAACAGGGAGACCAGACCTTAAGCAGACAGTGCAGATCAGAATATCATCTTGAATCAGAAGGGGAGTCAGTGTTTGTAGGGAAGACACACAGTGCAGACATTAAAATTCAGATAGAAGCAAGGAGGTGGTGTTCAGTGAGGCATGATGGGGAAGCAAGTTTGGATGTAAACCATCCATCCACCTATCCTGGCAGTGTGAAGTGAAGCATGGACAGGAAAGAAAAGTCCAACAGAATTTGGGAACTGTGGCCATAGAGACTCCTAATAGTGAGACTAAAAGCAGATTACACAGAGGTGGACTTCTGGATACTGAATACAGGTAGGGGGTCAGGATCCAGGCACAAAATTAATGGTTACATAAACTGTAGTAGAATCATGAACATAGGATAGCAAAGAGAAGAGACTTTATATAGATTGGGTGGAGAAAGACCTAAAAGTTCCCCTTACAGTAATACCCATGGTGAGGAATTATGGTGTTTAAAATTGATACTGAGTACTTCCTAAGTCACTTTATGTATGTATGCAGGTAGGTAGGTAGGTAGGTATTTATTGAGTGTTGGGAGGGGCAAAGAGAGAGGGAGAGAGAATCTCAAGCAGGCTCCATGCTTAGTACAGAGCCCAATGCAGAGCTCAAGCTCATGGTCCTGAGGTCATAACCTGAGCCGAAACCAAAAGTCAGATGCTTAACTAACTGACTGAGCCACCTAGGTGCTCCCAAGTCACATTTTTATGTTCTTTTTCTAATTGACATATAATTCATATAACATAAAATTCATCCTTTTAAACTGTACAATTTCATGATTTCTAGTCTATCCACAAAGTTGTGCAAGCTCTAAATTGTTTCTAAATTATAACTCAACTCACATTTATGGGCCAATCACTATAGATTTCCCTTTGAGGTATGCATTTATATTTGCAAAGAAGAATTGTTTTTATTTGCCTGACATTCACTCCTCCTTCTAGTAAACACTCTAAAATTCATTTGGGATACTGACACTCTTCCACTCACATACCATGTGGTTTGGATATGGTCTGCAACATGACTAGGAACCCAACCAATGGCAGCGACAATACTTTATTCTTCTATTCAGTGAGATTCATTCTTGGTGGGCCAAGACCAACACTAATCCAAAGTAGACCATCATTCCAATGGGTCTAATTTCTGAAATAATTTTGAACAGTTGGGAAAGGTCTGTACACTTTTCACTGGAGTTGTTTGTGGTGGGGCTTACATCTGGAGATTCTGCAGACTAAGTCTGCTTCTATTTGGGGAGAGCCAACAAGAGAATGAGTCTAGCACACAATACTACAGACCTGACAACTGGAGACATATTTCTTCCTCTATTGTTGACCCATCTCTATCCATACCCATTTCCTTAAAGTTAGACAAAAGATGCCCCCCTTTCTTTGAGACAAGTTGAATTGGGATTCTCTCATTCTCAACTGAAGTATTCACAAAAAATATAGTACTATTGATCTTATTTTGAGTATGGTGATAATGTGGCTCAGAGAAGTTGACGACTTGCAAAATGCACTATGGACCCAGTCACAGAAGTATTTTTAGTCAAATTGTTCTTGGACTTTAAGACTAGTTCTCTTGTCTATTCACTAGGCTGTTTTTCTTGATTTCAGAAAATTATTCTTCAGGAAAGTGACGTTGACAGTCATAATGTTCTTCTTATTTTTTATTGATAAGTATCTTAACAATGAAGGGTGGAAATTTGAAACACAGAATACTCATCAATAGAATCTTCAAATTAGTAAGAAATTTTTTTGGTAGTAAAAACCTGGAGATAAAATTTCCATAATCAAATTCAAGAAAAGACTCACTGTTTTTGTCTCTAATAATAAGCAAATGCTAGAGTGACAATCTTTGTCTAGTAATAATGCTTCCACAGCCAAATGTCAACCATTTGACACTCCTGCTTTTCAAAATCTGCCAAACTCTATATTCCACACTTCCCCAAACCGTATGCAAGATCAAGATTTCTTTGTTGAGAGACTGTACCCAATTTCACATAATCTATAAATTTTGACAATTACCACAGTTTATCAACTGAAATACAAATCTGTAGTTAAATGAACCAAAAATTGACATCAGAAATTCCTCTTGGTTGCTAGAAAACTCACCTTTCATGAAGGAAGCTAAGGCTACTTTATTCATTATCTGTTGGGTTGTATTGGTGACAGGTGTGTATGTAATAGAAAATGTAGAATCTTTAAATGAGTCTACCCGTCCCAGGTCCATGGCAGGCAGTGAAGAAAAATCATTAAATTCATGACTAGTAGGATATACAGACAAGCAAAGTAGGAGGAGCAATGGGGTCAACCATTCCTATACAATCCAAGAGAAAGAATAAAGAAAATTGTGATTTTGTATTAGTTATCCACAATCATTTGGTCATACAGTTTGTCTTGTACATTTTTTCTGCTTTCAATATATGCCACATTATGAACTCCTGAAAATATGCATAGTGCAAAATTCAGCAGTCTGAGTAATTCCAATGAGCTCTTAAAAGGATTCAAATGTATTGATCACAGCACCAGTCTAAAGCATGCTTGGACCATGAAAGGATGAGAGGCAACCGTGGAAAGCTATTACAAAGTATTAGCAGCTGGTATGACCTACTCATCCAGTTTCTGGTTCTACTGAGAGCTTAGTGTTACATGAGACAGTTCCAAGGCACTGCTAATTTAATGGTAATATACTGGCTACACGCCAAGATCCTGGTATTAGAAACTCAGCACAATTCAGGCAACTGGAGAAATACTGTCTTTTTAGTTATTATTGGTCACCTGCAAACTTCCAATAAGACATCACTTTATTTCCTAAATGGATGATGATAGAAGAAATTCACAATTAGATATATAGCAAAGTTGTGATTTAGTTAGAAATGCTACTAATTTATATCTATCTGATTTTTGGAAGAGATCAAAGCTCAACCAGGATTTTTGTTATATGGTAAAAATGATAGGAGATAATGCTAATTTTCTTCTTGGCACTAATGACATCTCCAAGTTTTCTGCTCTTTTGAAGAGACTGATTTATTTTTAAAAAATTCAAAAGAGAATATACCACTTCCCTACTTCAGTGTCTTGATTAACTATGCCTTCAGAATCTCAGTATCTAAACCTGATTGTCCACAAGTAGAAACATTAGCAAACATGTGACCACTGACTTTTAAAACATTTATTGGATTTTCTATTGCTGGGTAGAATTCAGTGCCTTTAGACCTCGACTTGGGGTCTATGTCTGAAATGTCTGCGGACAGGTTGAGGTTTGAGGTTTGAGGTTTGAGGAACAGCTCCTTCTCTCATAAGAAAGGTTTTCTGCTTCAGTCTGGTTTTTGGAAGGAGAGAAACAAAGTATAGTTACTTCCCAGGGAATATATATTTCTACATTGTAAATAAGAAGTAACAGGGATACTGAATCATACCATAAAGGACTCTCTTTTCAGTCTCCATTTTTTCAGAAGGTTCTTGCATAATAATGCCCAAGTCTGTTGACACACACTTATCTCTCTCTTCATCATTTTGCCCTGTTTAATAAGAAAAAAAAAAGGAGAAGATAACATTAATGTGACATCTTCATGAGAAGATATACCCTGCAAACAGGAAAAGGCCAACCTGATCATTGCAATCTGTGAGTTCCAAAGTTAGCATATTATGACTCCCCTGGCTTCTTTTCTTCCCACTTCCAAACTCTTTATTCTCTTATTTTTTTGGTCATGCCTTGTGTCAGTGATCAATGTATTGCCTCAAAATTCATTCTTTGCAGCCTGCTCTCTGAAAATGGATCTGGGTTTTTTAAACAGTTTTCTTTGCCAGCCGGCATGATGGAAAGCTTTGTCAGTATGGAGGACTGAATAGACATTGCAGGAAGAAGAGGCTCTCCCCTTTGGTCTCAGAGTGGTTCATTTTTCCTATTTCTAGAGACTTTTTTTCTCCCCCACTGCTCTGACTAAATGATTTTCTCCAATGCAAAATGCCGGGATGGTAAAAGTTCCCTGTGTGTTTTCAATAACTCTTGACTCAAGATCAAGAATGTGACAGCTCTAGAGTTTTTCCCCCAGAGTTTTGTTTCCTTTAGAATCCCTGTTGCAAAGTCAGTGCCCTCCTTGTGCCCATGGCTTGACTGTCAGTGGGTTGCAATACCACCTACCCAAACACACCTTAGCTGACACAACATGACCTTGCATGAAGTAAAAAGCAATTGCCATCTACCACCATGGCTGGGTGGGAAACCTCCCTGTCCCTAAGCAAAGGTGAGTTGCTGCTGAGATTTGCTTGGGAAACCAGCAATGACACAAAGCAGAGAGAGGCTGTCACTCAAGGACGGGAGAAGCAGCTCTCACATATCCAAGACTTCCCAATAGCTACAAGGATAGATTGTATGACAGGCCACAACACAAGTCTTAGCAAATTGAGATTATACTAAGTATCTTTTCTGACCATGAGGATAGGAAACTAGAAATCAGCAACAAAAGAAAAGCTGAAAGAATGTTCAATCAGTGATCAAACACCTCTCAACAAAGAAAAGCCCAGGACCAGATGGCTTCTCTGGTGAATTCTACTAAACATTTAAAAAAAGAATGAAAGGCGCCTGGGTGGCTCAGTCAATTAAGCCTCTGCCTTTGGCTCAGGTCATGAACAAACCTAGAGTCCTGGGATCGAGCCCCACATCAGGGTGCCTGCTCAGTGGGGAGTCTACTTCTCCTTCTCCCTCTGCCTCTACCCCCTACCCCCTCTTCATGTTCTCTTGCTCTCTATCTCTCTCAAATAAATACATAAAATCTTTTTTAAAAAATAAAAAAGATTTTTTTTAATGTGCATGTGATTAAGAAAGTGCCATGCATAAACAATGAATCTTGGAACACTGAAAAAATAAAATAAAATTTAAAAAATAAAATATGGAGTTCTTCTGTGTATTAAAACAGAAAAAAAGAGAAAGTTTCATAATTTATTTTTAGAAATCCAAGCTGATAGATGCTATATTTTTAAGAAGTGAATTTAGTCATGTATAAATTTTCATTTTAGATGATCTTTCACTATGTATTATTCTCACTTGAAGCATGCCTTTTTTTAAAATAATTTTTTATTTTTTTAATTTCTTTTCAGTGTACCAGAATTCATTGTTTATGCACCACACCCAGTGCTCCATGCAATCCATGCCGTCCACAATACCCACTAGCAGGCTCACCTAACTTCCCATCCCTGCCCCTTCAAAACCCTCAGCTTGTTTTTCGGAGTCCACAGTCTCTCATGGTTTTACTCTGCTTCTAGTTTTATCTATACTACCTTCTATTGAAATTTATCAAGTTTCCCCCCATGTTTTCTTCCTGTCCCAAAGATAGGACAGATACTTATAAAAGCTATTCCTTTGATGATTACTCTTAATTTAGGGGCTTTCCTGGAAAAATATCTTTCTTCTTGTAGTGTCCTCATCTGTTGTTGGCCTCACGTGAGCACACCAGGGATGTGATTTGGGTGGATGAGTCAGGACTTCGGAGCACAGAGATGGCTCTTAAGTCCTGAATTTGAGGCAAGTGTTCTCCTCCTCCCACATGTCTGTAATGTTGGCCAGGGATAGGAAACCACATGGTTGCCATGAACTTCCGCATCATGATGAGGAATAGACGTGCCCTTGCTTGAAGCTGTTATCCCATTCATGCCTCAGGATGACACCGAGGGCTCTGCTACTTTCTAGATACAATGCTCAAGGAAGATATACAGAAGCCAGTTCTGATGGGAGCCACATTAGCCAAGACAACCTCAGAGAGCACTTCCCCTGGGAAAGATCTAGACGTGTCTGCTGATGAGGCTGAGAGGCACATCTAGGGGGAAGCAGGTTCTGTGAAGAGGTTAGAAAGTCCAGGCAATGGCAGTTGGTGAAAAGAAGATAGTTCCCAGGGGGCACCCCACCACCACCAAAAAAAAAAAAAAGGCATTAGGTTAGGTATCCAGGGATAAGGGATTGACTATCCCTATAGGCCGTTCCTAGTGCAGTGACTTCCGTGTGACATTTTTAAGGGGACTGTGCAAGGCTGGGCGGGAGAATCAGCTGGCCAAAGACCAAAGACCAAAGACCAAAGAGGTGATCTCTCACTGTGGAATCTGCTGCAGCCCAATATAGCACAGAAACTTCCGTCTGGCTCTAGTCCCTCTGATTTTTTGTCGGAAATTAGTATTTATTTCCCCCCAACTCATGGATGTTCTGTAGATTATCAAAAGACTAACAACAACCTGAACTCCTTACTATCATGCAGTAGACAGTTCCAAGTTGTGAGGGCTCTGGGTTTTTCCTCTTAGACGGTTGTTAGATTCAGAGCAAAATGCTTGAACTCTCTGCTTACGGAAATAAAGTGCATTTGAAATAGTATTATGATAAGGAAACATGGCATTTTTCAATTCTGATTCAGGACATTCTGTGCATAGAGTAAAAGATCCTGGATAGCATCTAACGTTTCCCAAATTCTCAGAGCCTAAGAATGAGAGCCAGAGACAAGACAAATATTTCTGTAAATGCTTCTGGTAAACAGTCTCTGAGCCATAGAACAGTTTATCCAAAATGCCCTCACCCTTTTACTTTTATTGTGCAATAAAAGTAAATAACTATCACTTTGAAAATGACTCAGGTTTACAAATCAATTCTCAAGATACTCAGTTCTTCCCAAATTTTTAAAGCAGATTTTGGCCTATTTCCATACTCAGTTTCTAGTTAAAAATAATTTACCAGTTGCATAATGTTTCATAAAACACTATATTTTAACTCTGTGCTTTCACTTACATAATATTAAACACTGAGTATTCAAAAACATCAAAACAGCCCATTAGTTTTCAAAATGATTTCCCCATAGACGGTCAGCTTTCAGTACCTAAAGGCTTATTTCTAATTTTGCAAGAGCAAAAAAAAAGCAAAGAAGAAAATCCCCAAACACAAATCAGAACAGGGAAAAAATACAGTGAACTTACTTTTGAGACCTTTGAAGTCAAGACTGGAGAAGCACAGTTTATCCACTGATCTCCTTATTTAGAAGAAAACAATTCACATTTCCCCCCTGGTTTCTACTGCATCTCTAGACTCTTCTTGAACTGTTTGGCTTCTGTGAAAAGTTCCTGTGAGGGCTGCCTTCAGAAATTACAGCCTGTGCTCTGGGGACCCTGCCAAACATTGCATTCACGTGATCCCTCTTGGACCGCTGATCTCATTTGCATTCGGCCAGTTCCTGCAGAGCCCAGTGACATTTACACTTGGTGGCATGGCCATATCATATTATAAGGATCAATCTTATCAGGGAGATCAGGATTGCTAAGCTTTTGTTTATTCTGTCCCAGGTAACTGTTGGCTGATATCAGCATTTAAAGCAGTGCCTTTGAATAAAAAGTAAACCGTTGAATCAGAGAAAAGCTCCTCTCTACACAGAGATCTCCCTGGCCTGATGGACATCACTACTTGGATAATCAGGGTTTTCATTTCTGTTTCTCATTTTTACTCAGCTCAGAATATTTCCAATCTCCTTCATGACTTCATCTTTGACCCATGAATTACTGAAACGTGGGTTAATTTCCAAGTGTCTGGAGATGCTCCTGTTATCTTTTGGTTGTTGATTTCTAGTTTAATTGTAGCATGGCCAAAAAATTTATTTTGTGTGTCAGATTTCTTAGGGCTTGTTTTATGGACCCAGGATATGATCTGTCTTGGTGAATATTCCACACGCACGTGAGGAGATGTGCGTTCAGCTGTTGAGTGTGTGGAGTGTTACATAGATATCCATTAGATCTAGTTGGTTGATGGTGTTCAGTTTTTCTATATTTTTGCTGGTTTTCTGTTTACGAGGCCTGCTGATTACTGAGAGAGGAGTATTGAAGGTTTCAACAAAAATTACGGCTTTTGAGGGAGGAGTCAAGATGGCGGAGAAGTAGCAGGCTGAGACTACTTCGGGTAGCGGGAGATCAGCTAAATAGCTTATCTAAAGATTGCAAACACCTACAAATCCAACGGGAGATTGAAGAGAAGAAGAACAGCAATTCCAGAAACAGAAAATCAACCACTTTCTGCAAGGTAGGACTGGCGGAGAAGTGAATCCAAAGCGACGGGAAGATAGACCGCGGGGGGAGGGGCCGGCTCCCGGCGAGCGGCGGAGCAACGGAGCAAAATCAGGACTTTTAAAAGTCTGTTCCGCTGAGGGACATCGCTCCAGAGGCTTAACTGGGGTGAAGCGCGGGGTCAGCGCGGCCTCAGGTCCCGCAGGGTCGCAGAAGGATCGGGGGTGTCTGAGTGTCGCAGAGCTTACCGGTATTAGATCGGGGAAGCCGGCTGCAGAGACAGAGCCGAGGAGTGACTCTCTGCTCGGGGTTGCCTTGAACTGGTCGCAGGCTCGGTCAGCTGGGAGCGCGGACGTAGGCCAGGGTGACGGGAATAATTGGGCGCTGTTCTCTGAGGGCGCACTGAGGAGTGGGGCCCCGGGCTCTTGGCTCCTCCGGGCCGGAGACCGGGAGGCCGCCATCTTCATTCCCATCCTCCAGACTCTACGGAAAGCGCTCAGGGAACAAAAGCTCCCGAAAGTGAACCCGAGTGGATTACTCAGCGCGGCCCCGGGTAAGGGCGGTGCAACTCCGCCTGGGGCAAAGACGCTTGAGAATCACTACAACGGGCCCCTCCCCCAGAAGATCTATGGGAAACCCAGCCAGGACCAAGTTCACCTACCAAGGAGAACGGCGGAATTCCAGAGGAGAAGAAAGCAAAGCACGGAACTCATGGCTTTCTCCCCATGATTTTTTAGCCTTGCAGTTAATTTTTTTTTTCTTTTTCAATTTTTTTTGTTTTTCTCTTCTTCTGCTAAATTTTTTTTAGCTTTTACCGTTTTCTTTTTTAAACGTTTTTTAAATAGTTTATCTAATATATATATATATATATTTTCCTCTTTTTATATTTTTTCTTTACCGGCTTTCTTTTTTTTAATAGTTTCTTTTTTTTTTTTTTTCTTTCTTTCTGAACTCCTTTTTATCCCCTTTCTCCCCCCTCACAATTCGGGATCTCTTCTGATTTGGCTAAAGCATATTTTCCTGGGGTTGTTGCCACCCCTTTAGTATTTTACTTGCTCCTTCATAAACTCTTATCTGGACAAAATGACAAGGCGGAAAAATTCACAACAAAAAAAAGAACAAGAGGCAGTACCAAAGGCTAGGGACCTAATCAATACAGACATTGGTAATATGTCAGATATAGAGTTCAGAATGACGATTCTCAAGGTTCTAGCCGGGCTTGAAAAAGGCATGGAAGATATTAAAGCAACCCTCTCGGGAGATATAAAAGCCCTTTCTGGAGAAATAAAAGAACTAAAATCTAACCAAGTTGAAATCAAAAAAGCTATTAATGAGGTGCAATCAAAAATGGAGGCTCTCACTGCTAGGATAAATGAGGCAGAAGAAAGAATTAGTGATATAGAAGACCAAATGACAGAGAATAAAGAAGCTGAGCAGAAGAGGGACAAACAGCTACTGGACCACGAGGGGAGAATTCGAGAGATAAGTGACACCATAAGACGAAACAACATTAGAATAATTGGGATTCCAGAAGAAGAGGAAACAGAGAGGGGAGCAGAAGGTATATTGGAGAGAATTATTGGAGAGAATTTCCCCAATATGGCAAAGGGAACAAGCATCAAAATTCAAGAGGTTCAGAGAACCCCCCTCAAAATCAATAAGAATAGGTCCACACCCCGTCACCTAATAGTAAAATTTACAAGTCTTAGTGACAAAGAAAAGATCCTGAAAGCAGCCCGGGAAAAGAAGTCTGTAACGTACAATGGTAAAAATATTAGATTGGCAGCAGACTTATCCACAGAGACCTGGCAGGCCAGAAAGAGCTGGCATGATATATTCAGAGTACTAAATGAGAAAAAGATGCAGCCAAGAATACTATATCCAGCTAGGCTATCATTGAAAATAGACGGAGAGATTAAAAGCTTCCAGGACAAACAAAAGCTGAAAGAATTTGCAAATACCAAACCAGCTCTACAGGAAATATTGAAAGGGGTCCTCTAAGCAAAGAGAGACCCTCAAAGTAGTAGATCAGAAAGAAACAGAGACAATATACAATAACAGTCACCTTACAGGCAATACAATGGCACTAAATTCATATCTCTCAGTACTTACCCTGAATGTTAATGGGCTAAATGCCCCAATCAAAAGACACAGGGTATCAGAATGGGTAAAAAAACAAAACCCATCTATATGTTGCCTACAAGAAACTCATCTTAAACCCGAAGACACCTCCAGGTTTAAAGTGAGGGGGTGGAAAAGAATTTACCATGCTAATGGACATCAGAAGAAAGCAGGAGTGGCAATCCTTATAGCAGATCAATTAGATTTTAAGCCAAAGACTATAATAAGAGATGAGGAAGGACACTATATCATACTCAAAGGAACTGTCCAACAAGAAGATCTAACAATTTTAAATATCTATACCCTTAACGTGGGAGCAGCCAACTATATAAACCAATTAATAACAAAATCAAAGAAACACATCGACAAGAATACAATAATAGTAGGGGATTTTAACACTCCCCTCACTGAAATGGACAGATCATCCAAGCAAAAGATCAACAAGGAAATCAAGGCCTTAAATGACACACTGGACCGGATGGACATCACAGATATATTCAGAACATTTCATCCCAAAGCAACAGAATACACATTCTTCTCTAGTGCACATGGAACATTCTCCAGAATAGATCACATTCTTGGTCCTAAATCAAGTCTCAACCGGTATCAAAAGATTGGGATCATTCCCTGCATATTTTCAGACCACAATGCTCTAAAGCTAGAACTCAATCACAAGAGGAAATGTGGAAAGAACCCAAATACATGGAGACTAAACAGCATCCTTCTAAAGAATGAATGGGTCAACCAGGAAATTAAAGAAGAATTGAAAAAATTTATGGAAACAAATGATAATGAAAACACAACGGTTCAGAATCTGTGGGACACAACAAAGGCAGTCCTGAGAGGAAAATATATAGCGGTACAAGCCTTTCTCAAGAAACAAGAAAGGTCTCAGGTACACAACCTAACCCTACACCTAAAGGAGCTGGAGAAAGAACAAGAAAGAAACCCTAAACCCAGCAGGAGAAGAGAAATCATAAAGATCAGAGCAGAAATCAATGAAATAGAAACCAAAAAAACAATAGAACAAATCAACGAAACTAGGAGCTGGTTCTTTGAAAGAATTAATAAGATTGATAAACCCCTGGCCAGACTTATCAAAAAGAAAAGAGAGAAGGACCCAAATCAATAAAATCATGAATGAAAGAGGAGAGATCACAACGAACACCAAAGAAATACAGACAATTATAAGAACATACTATGAGCAACTCTACGCCAACAAATTTGACAATCTGGAAGAAATGGATGCATTCCTAGAGACATATAAACTACCACAACTGAACCAGGAAGAAATAGAAAGCCTCAACAGACCCATAACCAGTAAGGAGATTGAAACAGTCATCAAAAATCTCCACACAAACAAAAGCCCAGGGCCAGACGGCTTCCCGGGGGAATTCTACCAAACATTTAAAGAAGAACTAATACCTATTCTCCTGAAACTGTTCCAAAAAATAGAAATAGAAGGAAAACTTCCAAACTCATTTTATGAGGCCAGCATCACCTTGATCCCAAAACCAGACAAGGATCCCAACAAAAAAGAGAACTACAGACCAATATCCTTGATGAACACAGATGCAAAAATTCTCGCCAAAATACTAGCCAATAGGATTCAACAGTACATTAAAAGGATTATTCACCACGACCAAGTGGGATTTATTCCAGGGCTGCAACGTTGGTTCAACATCCGCAAATCAATCAATATGATACAACACATTAATAAAAGAAAGAACAAGAACCATATGATACTCTCCATAGATGCTGAAAAAGCATTTGACAAAGTACAGCATCCCTTCCCGATCAAAACTCTTCAAAGTGTAGGGATAGACGGCACATACCTCAATATTATCAAAGCCATCTATGAAAAACCCACCGCAAATATCATTCTCAATGGAGAAAAACTGAAAGCTTTTCCGCTAAGGTCAGGAACACGGCAGGGATGTCCGTTATCACCACTGCTATTCAACATAGTACTAGAAGTCCTGGCCTCAGCAATCAGACAACAAAAGGAAATTAAAGGCATCCAAATCGGCAAAGAAGAAGCCAAAGTATCACTCTTCGTAGATGATATGATACTATATGTGGAATACCCAAAAGACTCCACTCCAAAACTGCTAGAACTTGTACAGGAATTCAGTAAAGTGTCAGGATATAAAATCAATGCACAGAAATCAGTTGCACTTCTCTACACCAACAACAAGACAGAAGAAAGAGAAATTAAGGAGTCCATCCCATTTACAATTGCACCCAAAACTATAAGATACCTAGGAATAAACCTAACCAAAGAGACTAAGAATCTATACTCAGAAAACTATAAAGTACTCATGAAAGAAATTGAGGAAGACACAAAGAAATGGAAAAATGTTCCATGCTCCTGGATTGGAAGAATAAATATTGTGAAAATGTCTATGCTACCTAAAGCAATCTACACATTTAATGCAATTCCTATCAAAGTAACATCCATTTTTTTCAAAGAAATGGAACAAATAATCCTAAAATTTATATGGAACCAGAAAAGACCTCAAATAGCCAAAGGAATATTGAAAAAGAAAGCCAAAGTTGGTGGCATCACAATTCCGGACTTCAAGCTCTATTACAAAGCTGTCATCATCAAGACAGCATGGTACTGGCACAAAAACAGACACATAGATCAATGGAACAGAATAGAGAGCCCAGAAATGGACCCTCAACTCTATGGTCAACTCATCTTCGACAAAGCAGGAAAGAATGTCCAATGGAACAAAGACAGCCTCTTCAATAAATGGTGTTGGGAAAATTGGACAGCCACATGCAGAAAAACGAAATTGGATCATTTCCTTACACCACACACGAAAATAGACTCAAAATGGATGAAGGATCTCAATGTGAGAAAGGAATCCATCAAAATCCTCGAGGAGAACACAGGCAGCAACCTCTTCCACCTCAGCCGCAGCAACATCTTCCTAGGAACATCGCCAAAGGCAAGGGAAGCAAGGGCAAAAATGAACTATTGGGATTTTATCAAGATCAAAAGCTTTTGCACAGCAAAGGAAACAGTGAACAAAACCAAAAGACAACTGACAGAATGGGAGAAGATATTTGCAAATGACATATCAGATAAAGGGCTAGTGTCCAAAATCTATAAAGAACTTAGCAAACTCAACACCCAAAGAACAAATAATCCAATCAAGAAATGGGCAGAGGACATGAACAGACATTTCTGCAAAGAAGACATCCAGATGGCCAACAGACACATGAAAAAGTGCTCCAGATCACTCGGCATCAGGGAAATACAAATCAAAACAACCATGAGATATCACCTCACACCAGTCAGAATGGCTAAAATGAACAAGTCAGGAAATGACAGATGCTGGCGAGGATGCGGAGAAAGGGGAACCCTCCTACACTGTTGGTGGGAATGCAAGCTGGTGCAACCACTCTGGAAAACAGCATGGAGGTTCCTCAAAATGTTGAAAATAGAACTACCCTATGACCCAGCAATTGCACTGCTGGGTATTTACCCTAAAGATACAAACGTAGTGATCCGAAGGGGCACATGCACCCGAATGTTTATAGCAGCAATGTCTACAATAGCCAAACTATGGAAAGAACCTAGATGTCCATGTACAGACGAATGGATAAAGAAGATGTGGTATATATACACAATGGAATACTATGCAGCCATCAAAAGAAATGAAATCTTGCCATTTGCGACGACGTGGATGGAACTAGAGGGTATCATGCTTAGCGAAATAAGTCAATCGGAGAAAGACAACTATCATATGATCTCCCTGATATGAGGGAGAGGAGATGCAACATGGGGGGTTGAGGGGGTAGGAGAAGAGTAAATGAAACAAGATGGGATTGGGAGGGAGACAAACCATAAGTGACTCTTAATCTCACAAAACAAACTGAGGGTTGATGGGGGGAGGGGGTTGGGAGAGGGGGTGGGGTTATGGATATTGGGGAGGGTATGTGCTATGGTGAGTGTTGTGAAGTGTGTAAACCTGGCGATTCGCAGACCTGTACCCCTGGGGATAAAAATATATGTTTATAAAGCTGTAAAAAAAAAAAAAAAAAAAAAGAAAAAAAAGAAAGAAAGGATGAATACCCAAGTTTTGTAGCAACATGGACGGGACTGGAAGAGATTATGCTGAGTGAAATAAGTCAAGCAGAGAGAGTCAATTATCATATGGTTTCACTTATTTGTGGAGCAT
The DNA here is from genome assembly GCF_902655055.1 of Lutra lutra. NCBI lineage: Eukaryota > Metazoa > Chordata > Mammalia > Carnivora > Mustelidae > Lutra > Lutra lutra. The sequence continues at coordinate 11,186,578 of NC_062293.1, read as the reverse complement.
AACAAATAGCATGGAGGACAAGGGGAGATGGAGAGGAGAAGGGAGTTGAGGGAAATTGGAAGGGGAGGTGAACCATGAGAGACTATGGACTCTGAAAAACGATCTGAGAATTTTGAAGGGGTGGGGGGTGGGAGGTTGGGGGCACCAGGTGGTGGGTATTGTAGAGGGCACGGATTGCATGGAGCACTGGGTGTGGTGCAAAAATAATGAATACTCTTATGCTGAAAAAAAAATAAAAATTTAAAAATAAAAAAATAAAAAAAAAATTACGGCTTTTTCTGTTTCCCTTCCAGATCTCACTACTTGTCCAATCCACTCTGATGTTGCAGTGTTAGGTACATACGTAGTCAGAACTGGTATGTCTTCTTGGTGAATTGGCCTTTTTGTCATTATGTAATGATGCCCATCTCTATTCCTGGTGACTTTCTATGCTCTAAAGTTTACTTTGTCTGATTTTAATATAACCATTCCCATTTCCTTTTAATTGATTCCCATCTTCTTATTTTCAACTATCCATATCATTCTATATGAAGTGAGCTTCTTTTAGACAGCCAGTGAGGTCATTTTTGTTCATTTGTTTACTTTTTTTTTCTTTTTTAAAAATTTTTTAAGATTTTATTTATTTATTTGACAGAGATCACAAGTAGGCAGAGAGGCAGTCAGAGAGAGAGAGGGGGAAGCATGCTCCCTGCTGAGCAGAAAGCCCGACACGGGGCTCGATCCCAAGGCCCCGGGATAATGACCTGAGCCGAAGGCAGAGGCTTTAACCCACTGAGCCACTTAGGCACCCCCTCTTTTATTCTTTATTTGACAGAGTGAGAGAGCACAAGCAGGGCATCCAGTGGGGAGAGAGAGCAAGAAGCAGAATCCCTGATGAGCAGGGAACCCGATGCAGGGCTCGATCCCTGGACCCTGGGATCATGACCTGAGCTGAAGGCAGACACCTAACCATCTGAGCCTCCCAGGCACCCCTGTTTGTTTAAATCCAATCTGATAACACATGTCTTTTCACTGGTGTGTGTGGACCAGTTACATTTAACCTAACTACTGATATTTCAGGATTCAGGTCTGCCACGTTGTTATGTGTTTTCTCTGCTTTTCATTCTTCTGTTTCTCATTTCCTGCCTTCTTTTGTCTTGCCTGAAAGTTTTAAGTATTCCAATTTACCCACTGTGATGTTAGACCGTATATATTTGTGTAGTAATTTTAGCGATTGCTCTAGGGATTACAAGAGACACACTTAATGTTACACAGTCTACTTAGAAGCATGTTGGGTCCTGAGCTTGTTGGGTAAGAAGTCTCAGATAATGGGGAAGGGAAAGTGAACACTTCGGTTCAATTCCCTCAACCCACCCCCAGCCAAGACACTGAATCAAGAACAATACTGCATCTTAAGGAGGAGAAAATTAGAGATAATTAATGACATACAGAACACAAGGAAGTGTATCTACCACATCTTCATTTGATTTACCAGTCTTATCCTTCCAGAAGCCAGATGGATCCTGAAGAGCAACCAGATCACTGGAAGCTTAAACAGGCAGCGACAGCTGCTTTGTCAGACATGGTATCTGTGCCTGGAACAGGTCTGTGATATTCCTCTAGTGATTCGTTTCTATTCTGATTAGAAAAGAGTTCATATTCCGGTAAGTTACACAGTAATAGTCCTTGGTAGTTTTGCCTCAGGGTTATGTTAATCGCTTCTGTTAGAGTCTAAGAGATCTAGAGTGTCTCCAGAACATCATATTGATACATCGATAACATCATGCTGATCTATCAGGACAAGGAGAGATGACTAGGGTACCACTGGTGATATGGGGAAGACAAAAATGCTCCAGAGAGTAGGAGACAAATCCTCTGAGGATGAGGACCCCATGACATCACTGAAGGCATTCTGGGTCCAGTGGTCAGGGGTGCTCAGCATATCTCCTCCAAAGTAAAAGATGAATTGCCACATCTTTCATCCTCTACCAATAGAAGACCAGTACCGATATGGCTTTGTGGACTCCAGAGGCACCACATTCATCATCTAGCAATACTGTGGAACACTTCCACAGGGAAGGCTGCCATCTTTGAGTGAGGCCTGCAGTAGGAACGGACTTCACTTCAGAGTGTTCTGCAAACACTTGCCACTTCTGTCCTGTGATCTACAGGCCCTAAGGTAAAGGAGAGGTCAACAGTGGGAAAATTCTGTTAAAATGAGAATGTTTTGTTCTGTGGGCTTCTTGTCTTTAGAAAACAGATCAGAGACTCACTAGTCTGTGACCTCTCTACCAGTGAATATTTTAGGAATTAATGGAAATCATTTTGTGTCTCAAAGTCATACACTGTGTGAATGTGCATTCTGCTTCCATAGAAAATTTGCATAAAGGGTTTTGAGGTTTACAAAACTTCCACCTGAGGTTTCTCAAATGAGTAAATAAGACTAAGGACACTAGACTCAGTAAGATTACTGGCTTTAGGGCTTTATTCTCAACCACACAGCTAGAAAGAAGCCAGTGTCATCTCAGATGACATGGGATTCAAAATTCCAAATTAGATGTTTAATCTACATTAGCAAATAGATTGTTGAGGGCTATATTCAAAACCAATCACCATTTATGGTTTTTTGGGGGGGTTTTGGTTTTGCTTTGTTTTGTTTTTACTTTTATCATAAACCTAAAGGTGTTCCAGGAGATAACTGGAATTAGTATTTAGTTTTTATATTTAGCACATAGGATAACCATCAAATTAAGATCCAACATTGACCTAAATGAGACCTGCACGTTTTTAAAGTTGAGCCCTGTGCATTTGTCAGTTTGATCTATTATCAAAGATAACTACCTATTATCTATCTATCCTCCCTCTCTTTCTGCCCCCACCCACCCATCTATCTCTATCCATCTACCTGCCTATCTTTGTTATGACAGGGCGATCTTCTCAATGTCATCAATGACTTTACCCCAGCCCTTGCCCTTCTTTGAGCATGAAGACTCATCTTAGCATCTCTTTATAAAACCATAACATGAGTTCCACAACAGTTGATACCAAATAATTGGTATAATCATTCAACATTAAGGCATCATATTAAAGCTACAAAAATAATCCTCCTACAAAACCACAGAGGCGTAAACAGAACTGTAAGGTATTTGGGCTTTACGGGTCTTCCTGCGGGAGCTTCTACTTCATCAAGGAATACATTTTCTCATCAAAATCAGCCAAATCCTGCTCCCTGAAGAGCTCTGGGACTGCTGTCCTTCTCCAGATGGAATTTCTAACTCCAAAACAATGGAACTATTGTGAAGAGTGCATACATTTTTCACCCTAAAGTAATGTAACATTATGTGTCAACTCAATTTCAATAAAAAAAAAGTTCATATATTTTTGTATCCAGATGATCTGAAAAAGCAACAAAGTATCAATGTTTTTGTTTTTTTTAGATTTTATTTATTTGACAGACAGAGGTCACAAGGAGGCAGAGAGGCAGTCAGAGAGAGAGGGGGAAGCAGGCTCCCCACGGAGCAGAGAGCCCGATGTGGGGCTCGATCCCAGGACTCTGGGATCATGACCTGAGCTGAAGGCAGAGGCTTAACCCACTGAACCACCCAGGCGCCCCCAAAGTATCAATGTTAAGGAAGATAGAGTAACAAAATTTCATGGACCAAGTTTGTCACAAAGTTAAAATACATAATACATTTGCTTCTGTTTGAGAAAACAAGAATGCTGAGATAAGGCATATGGACTTCCTGCACGTGAGCCAGTGTTTTAACATTCAGCACAGTAGCAGGAAATGGTGGGTGGAAGGAACATTTGAAAAAGGAAGCATCAGAAGATTATAGAGCTGGTTATCTATGGTTTTTTAGAGCAGATATCCTTCCGTGTCTCTTTCCAGAAACCACTGCTGCTGGCCCTTAACTGGGTTGAATGCCCTTGCTGTTGACCAAAGGGAAAGGAAGTGAGGACCCAAAGAAGAGCCCAGCAGATTGAAAATACACCACCAACAGTGGTGGGTCCATCCTGGCCACAGTGCCAGTTGGAGGACAGTGACCAATAACCATGTCTCTGAGACAGTCGAGGTGCTTAGCTTAATCAAAGAATGGATAGAAGATGTGTCCCTGTGACCACAGTTGCTCTGAAAAGTAGTCAGAAGTCTTCCAGAACCAGATAAACCTACATGACTGCCTTGGACAAGGTGACAAGCAAAAAAAGATATCACTGAGCAATAACAAGGAAAATAGTACAACCAGGAAGTTCTGACTAGCAAAGCCCATGAGCTAGTGTAGCAAGAAAAACAAAAAACTATAAGACTGATCTGGAGGGAATGCTCAAGGTTGCTCAGTTGTAAAGTGCAACCAACAAAAGGAGAATGTGTTACTGGCATCTAGGTGAGTGGCCTGTTTCTTAATCCATGGTGTAAACCAATAAAAGAATATCAATTACAAAGGGATGTATCCTATATTTTGTGCTCGATGTGTGTGTCTCTACGCTCCACAAAAGTCTCCTTTCATGAATATACATAACTGGGAATGCAGTTAATTAGGTTTTATCTTATCTTGTACCAACAAACATGCAAAACGGCAAAACAAACAGAGCAAGAGACGAAACCATCCCCACAACAATACACATGACTATAAACAGAATACCACAGTGTCTTGGTTGCATGTTCTCGAATTTCATGTTGAAGTTTTTATATTTTCCATATGATGGTCAAATTCAATGGATCACATACATGGATTATTTTAATGTTTGAAATTATCTGCTCCCCGGAGTCTCATTTCAATCTTCTATCTCTTACCTACTTTTAATTTGAAGAAAGTCTGGGCTAAATGTAGCCTATTCTCCCCAGGAAATGTATAGACCACTGGGGAAGAACCCCTGGGAGACTAGGGGGAGGCTGGCCTCTGGATTGCCAGGCTACCACCTATAACAAGTGCAAATCTGTGGAAAACTTTTTTCTAGTCTTTATATGGTAAATGTGAATGACTCCGCTTGCTATGGTCACAAAGTCTAGAGTGAATTCATGGTAAAGAAAACGTTCTGGATCACTAGAAGGATTTAGGGGGCAAAAGGTAAACCCAGTCTGATTAGCATCTCAGGGTCCTTGAAAGGAAGCAGGTAGCACCAAACCAACTGCCTTTTTGACATTTCTTACCTTACTTTCTAAGCTGCATACTGGCAACCTGGACATCACTACTCCAACCAACAGCTCAATGTCCTGATGACACCTACAGTTTCCTAAAAGTTCCAAGTATATGGAAATCTAGCTCTAGTCTCTCTTCCCTCCATCTTTGCCAGATCAAGCCATATTCCTAAGCATTGGGGGCAACATGAATGATTTTCTGATTAGAAGACTGAAAATATTTAAGAATTCAGCATGAAATTCTGTTCAGAAATGTTCAATATTCCTAGTCTGTTACTTAGATTAACAGACCACGTTTGAAAATCGGAAAGCATTATATTCCCTTTCATAAGATTCGATTCCATGTTTCGGTGGGGCAAGAAATCTCACTGGCAATGCTTCTCTATGGTACCTTTGTGATAGTCTCGTATTAATGAGCTGTACCCTAATTGAGTTATGATGTTGCTTTCATATTACTGCGGTAAACGTGAAGTTCTTTCATCGAATCTTCCATTCAAGGAAGAAATCGCTTCCTAGCTCTGGGGTGCAGGATTGGTAGACAGCTGCCAGCTGTCAGTTCCTTCTGAATCCACCTTCCCTGTAGAAGCCTATCCAACACAAGGCCACATTCCTCCTGGGGCCCCTTGTATCCAGTGACTGAATGAAGCTGGGATACAAAACCCAGCTGTTGCAACCTGATTTGGACAACTTTGCAGGCAGAAGTCATCTGGAGCCCTCCGCCAGGTTGCCCGGGGCTTTCTTGCTCTGATATCACAATTCCACATCCCTTTTTCTTCCTTTCTCTTTCTTTTAAAAGATATGAATCACGGGGTGCCTGGGTGGCTCAGTGGGTTAAAGCCTCTGCCTTCAGCTCAGGTATTGATCTCAGGGTCCTGGGATCGGGCTCTCTGCTCAGCATGGAGACTGCTTCCCTCTCTCTCTGCCTGCCTCTCTGCCTACTTGTGATCTCTCTCTCTCTGTCAAATAAATAAATAAAATCTTTTTTAAAAAAGACGAATCCCTAATTGATTATCTTGCACTCAAAATGCCAATTTAGTGTTGTGCACTAGAGAATCAAACATTTAAAATCTGAAATGGTCTAAGAAAGTGGGCAAGGAGATGAGATTTTGACACTGGATGGCTCACTTCCTCGCTGGAAATGGAAACCCCCCTTTTTTGGGTAGTGTGGTGGTAGGAGAATGGAGACCTATGGTCCGGGAGGTGGTGGACCAAGGGTTCAAACTTTCATGATTGGAGAATGAGGAAATCCACTGGTGGAAAGGGATGCCTAGCAAAGACAAACCTCTAAGGCATTTGAGACCATGGTCTCAACAAGTAAATACAAGAGTGAAGATATTTGATGGGTATTGCTAAACACCATTAGCTCACTTTAGCTGAGGCCCAATAATAGATAACTGGAAACCACATGTGCAAACTGCGAGGATGCTTCAATTGCACGCAAAAGCCCATGCTGGTAATAAAGTTCCCTCTGCTCTCACATACAGAGAAGTTTCCTCCTTTTTTTTTCTTTTCTTTTCTTTCTTTCTTTTTTTTTTTTTATTTGAGAAGTTTCTTTATTTGTAAAGCACAAAAATGACAGTATGATCTCCATGGACAATTTCAGGTCTATACTCTATGATTATACTCTATGGGCTAAAATGCACTCTTAACCCTCAGGTGAGGAGTAGTATTTAGTCAGGCTACCAAAATAAGTTGTGTTATCTCACCAAAACCCATGGTAACATTTTAGTGATTTTTCTGGCTGTGATATTGAAAGGGGAACCCTCTGCATCTGTTCTGTGGAGTACCTCCCGCTGTCCAGATGACTCCTCTATCACTTCCACATTCTTTGCTCCAGTTAAAATTTCAGAGCCACATTAATCAGTATATGCCACAATTCACTGGCTTTGATTCTTTCTTTTCTCATGCATAAATGATTTACAGATGATTGAACCACGCAGTTCTGAGCCCTGTGCCCTTTTGCAAATATTCACAGACCCATGAACTTCCAGCAGAAGTTTGCTGATGCTTCTGATTTTAGACATGAGATAGCAGATTGGGTCAATTGACTGTTTCTATTTCAACTCTACGAAAAGCCAGGTTCATTTCTTAGTAGAAACCATGCAAGTCAATAGCCAATGGAGCCACATTGTTGGAGTGGAGCAAAAAAAATTAATCTGCTTAGATTTCTAATGAAGTAAGAATATCCACCAAAAAGGAAGACAGAATAAATACTTTTCAGAAAAACAAAAAAATAGCTGATAGAACTGGGCACATGGCAAAAAACAAAACACAAAAAAAACAAAAAAAAGGAAAAAGAAAAAAGAAAAAAAGATACATAATGTCAGCCACAGAGAAGCCACTGGAAGTAAATAAGAAAGAAAGAAAGCTAATAGGACAATAGTATACATAGAGTACTAAAAGTATCAAATCAGTTTTTTTAAAAATACATGAATATTTTTTAAAGATTATTTATTTATTTATTTGACAGAGAGAGATCATAAGTAGGCAGAGAGGCAGGGAGGAGGAAGCAGGATCCTTGCCAAGCAGAGAGCCTGATGTGGGACTCCATCCCAGGACCCTGAGATCATGACCTGAGCCGAAGGCAGAGGCCCAACCCACTGAGCCACCCAGGTGTCCCCAAATCAGTTTTTTTTTAAAAAAGGAATAGTGACAAAAAGAAAGAGTAAACAGATGGGAAATAAAAAATATCATGGTAGCTTTAATCCAACTGATTTCAACGACACTAAATACGAATGATCAAAACACTCCAATTAGAAGAGAGATTTCCAGACTTAATATTAAAAGTGCGGTATAAGGGGTGCCTGGGTGGCTCAGTGGGTTAAAGCCTCTGCCTTCAGCTCAGGTCATGATCCCTGGGTCCTGGGATCGAGCCCTGCATCGTGCTCTCTGCTCCATGGGGATCCTGCTTCCTCCTCTCTCTGCCTGCCTCTCTGCCTACTTGTGATCTCTGTCAAATAAATAAATGAAAAAAAAAGGGACATAAATATATGCTACCAACAAAAAATGAAAGCCCACTTTAAATTGAAAGACTCAAAGATGAGAACTGAAAACTAAATGGGGACTAAAACTGAAAACAAAAAACAAAACAAAACAAAAAAAAAAAACAACTGAAACTAAAAAACTAAAATGGGAAAGCTGCCCTGTGGACTTATTACAGGAAAACTGGAGTGGTTCCATTAATATGATACATACTGGACTTCAGGACAAGAATTATTGCAGCCAAGGAAGACTATTTCCCAATAATAGGGGGTTAATTTATTAAAATACATGAAAAACCTAAATGTACAGAGTCCTAAGAGCAGAGCTTGAAAAGTCATGAATGAAAAAATAGAACTCCTACCAGGCTTATTTTTTTAATAAAAATGAGCATAAAAAAGAAAGAAAAAACAGAACTGAAAAGACCAATTAAAAGTCCAGTTATTGGTGGAGATTTCAATATCTATATCTGAGTAGCTGATAAATTAGATTAAAAAGTTGGTAAGTATACAGGAAATCTGAACAACACAATCAAGCTACTTGCACTAATTAGCCTCTACTAAGCATTCTAGGCAAAAAACAAAACAAAATAAAACATTAAAAAAAAATGTGGAGTGCCAGGGTGGCTCAGTAGGTTAAGCATCTGCCTTCAGCGCAGATCATGATCTCCTGGTCCTAGGATCGAGCCCCACATCTAGCTCCCTGCTTAGTGGAGAGTCAGCTTCTCCCTCTCCCTCTGCTGGTCCTACTCCCCAGCCCCTGCCCCACCCATACTCACTCTCTCTCGCAAATAAATAAATAAAATCTTAAAAAAAATTTTAAAAAATGCACATGGAAGACCTATATTAGCCACAAAACAAATCTCAATAGATTTAAAAAACTGAAAATATTTTAAAAGTGCGCTTGACCAAAAGAGAATTAATTTGAAATTAATCATAGCAATATATCTGGAGACTTCCCCGACAGTTGGAAATTAAACAACATACTTAAAACATTTCAAAGAATATATTAAAAGCAGAAACAAAATATTTTGAAGTAATAAAGTGCCACATATCAAAATTCCTGAGAAGCAGCTAACACAGTACTTCGAGGACAATTTTGGTTATATGTGCTGGTATAAGAAAAAAGAAAAGTCTAGAATTAACCTGGAGGCTAGAATAAATAGTGGAGGAAAATAATAGAGAAATTCAGTGAAACTAGAAGCAGGGTCTTTGGAAGGAACTCATAATATTGATAACCACTAGCTAACCTAATCATAAAACAAACCCATAAATTGTCAGCAGCAGGAATGAAAGAATATTGGCAAAAATACACTGGGTAATTGGTAAGAAATCCTATGTAAGAATACTGATATTAAGCTAAATATAACTTGAAGAAAAAAAATTAGACATGACCATCGATTTATAATAATTATATTTATTCACTCAAAGCCCAGCAACCAATTGTATAAAACAAAAATTACAAAGAGATGCTGGGAGACACAAAGAGGAGCATCACAACAGGGGACTACTTTAGGGATGCCAGTGGCTCAGTCAGTTAAGCATCTGCCTTCGGCTCAGGTAATGATCCCAGGGTTCTGGGATCAAATCCCACATCGGGCTCCTGGCTCAGCAAGGAGCCTGCTTCTCCCTCTGCCTGCTGCTCCCCCTGCTTGTGCTCTTTCTCTCTCTCTCTTTCTCTGACAAATAAATAAATGAAATCTTAAAAAAAAAAACAACAACAGTGGACTACTTTAACACACCAGCTTTAGCATGAGACAGAGGAACCAGATAAAACACAGTGAGAATCCAGAAGATCTGAACAACATACTCAACGAAGGTACTACATATAGATATAGATACACCTAAAACTACATTTATATCTAAGTATCGTTCTAGCTACCTATTTTAAACTTCACAGCAATGAGGTACTGTGTGTATGGCTGGGTCTCTGTGTGTGCCTGTGTATTCTGCATGTTTGCAAATATTCTTGCAACTTTTTTTTCAAAGATTTTATTTATTTATTTGGGAGAGAGAGAGAGAGAGAAAGAGAGAGAGAGAAAGCACAAGCCAGAGGAGAAAGGCAGAGGGAGAAGCAGGCTTCCTGATGTGAGGCTCAATCCCAGGACCCTGGGATCATGACCTGAGACAAAGGCAGGTCCTTAACCATCTGGGCCACCCATACGCCCCCTCTTGCAACTTTTCTGAAGCCTAAATATATCACTGATTCATACATCAATATAAATAACTTGACACCTTGACCACAGGGCACCCGCCTTCCTCTCCTGTGCATGGGGCCCCATCAGAAATACTGACTATATATCAGGTCACAAAATCAATCACTAAGTTCTACAGAAAATAGAAATATTATAAACAATATTTTGAGAAAATGATGTAGTAAGGATAAGAGTTAGTAGTAGAACCTAAAAGGCAGTCTATCTGGAAACTGCACAACTTTCTACTAAACATCTCTTGAGTGGAAAGAGACACAAAATGGGAAGTTCCTGATTTTATAAAAGGTAGTGTTTACAAGACACTATAGGTTAGAATCAGTGGCATATATTTAGGTAAGTGATTGAGGGAAACTTTCACGGCCTTAAATAGTGTTGGCCCACACCCTCAGGAAGTATCTGGGTGAAATCTGAAACTTGCCCCCTCCGATCCCCCACCCCACCCCGCACCTCCCAGCAAGGCCAGTAAGGCAGAGGGCCAGGAGACACAGAAGACACAGGCAGGCCTCTCCATAGCAGGTGGCCAGTTTAAAAGCAAGGGGACAGACTTACTTAGGAAACTTGTCTTGCACGCGGCCAGACAAGGAGATCTCCACACCGGCGGCCAGAATCTTAATTGTTTACACAAAGGCCTTAACAAGGTTCAGTCGTGTATACCCTCCATAGGGTCTCAACAGCACGTTGCTCTCTGAAGGCTGAGACCTTCAAAATGGCTCTGGCGTGGGCGAGGCGGGTGGGTCGCACATTCCAGGGACAGGGGAGGAGCAAGCAGCCTGGGATTGCTGGGGCCAGCCCTAGGGGCTTGGGGCAGTCCTGTCCTCCTCGTGACCTCCTCCAATATATACTCCTATTGGAAAAAAGAAAATAAAAGAAAGATTCAATTTCCAACACAGAAAGCTAGTAAAATCACAACAAAATAAACTAGAAAGAAAGCCAAAGCAAAGAGACAGGGGGAAAAAAAGTGAAGATTAATAAGTGGTGAACAGAAAACAGTATATCTAATTAACCAAAACTTTTTAATAAATGAACATTTAAAAATATGTAAACCACTGGCTAACTTAATTATTTGGGGGCCCAAAAGGAAATATAGATTAAAATGAAATATTTTCTAGGGGCGCCTGGGTGGCTCAGTCAGTTAAGCGTCTGCCTTTGGCTCAGGTCATGATCCCAGGGCCTGAAATCCAGCCCCACCACCAGCTTCCCACTTAGGAGGCATCTGCTTCTCCCTCTCCCTCTCCTCTCCTTCCCACTTAGGCTCTCGCTCTCTCTCTCTCTCTCAAACAAATAAGTAAAAAATCTTTAAAAAAACAAAATATTTTCAAAAATAGAATAATAATGTGTACAGATATATATACACACATACATACATGTGTGTTTTCACAGATGTATAGAAATTATGTAATGCAATTCTAAGTAAGAAATGGGACCCAGAAAAGACACAATGATATTTTTTAAAATATATCAAAATGAAAAATTAGAAAACGTTATTTCTTAATGATAATGAAAATACAATGTATTAAACTCAGGATTATATCTAAAGTAATGATTAGAAGTCAAATGATAGCTCTAAAGGCATTTATTAGAAAAGAGGTTGAACACCAATGACCAAAGATTCCGTATTAAGAAGCTAGAAAAAGAATAGCAAATTTAACCCAACAGAGAAGTCTAGTTGCCCCAAAGAGAAAGACCAACACAGCCAGAATTTGATTCTTGAAAAATAACGATAAAAAATTCTTAATCTAGGGCTGCCTGGGTGGCTCAGTGGGTTAAAGCCTCTGCCTCCAGCTCAGGTCATGATCCCAACGTCCTGGGATCAAGCCCCGCATTGGGCTCTCTGTTCAGCAAGGAGCCTGCTTCCTCCTCTCTCTCTGCCTGCCTCTCTGCCTACTTGTGATCTCTGTCTGTCAAATAAATAAATAAAACCTTTAAAAAAAATTCTTAATCTACTAGGAGTGCTGAATAAGAAAATAGAGAACAAATTACTTGTATCAGGAATGAAAAAGAAAGTTTCTTTATAAATCCCATTACTATCAAAAAGTAATGAGGGTATTATAAACTACTGTATCTTAGAAAATTCAGGTTAAGTGAGAAATCCTTAAAAATGCAACCTACAAAAAGTAACACAAAAAGCAATAAAAAAATCTGTATCTTTGAGGTAAATAATATATAATTCTATATCAATTTAAGTCATTGAATTCATCACCACAAACCTTTCCTTGGAGGGGAGGAGGGAAATATCCATGCCTAGATGGATTTCTAAATACTTAAGGAAGAACTGGTATACTCTTACAGAAACTTTTCAAAAAATAAAAGGAATACATATGTCAAGACTTACCTTACTGCCAGACTGGATGGGCTCATGTTATCTCCAGGGACATTGGAAGTTGGCTACTGACTCTTGGACCTCTTGGACAAGAGAAGACTAGAAGGGCCAGCTAGTAATTTGCTTAAAATGTGAATTGCCCTTGCCAGCACCTGGGGCTATCCTGTCTTCATCATATGGAGATGTTGAGATGATAGTTTACATCTAATCTAACCAATTACACAGCTTGGTTTGGATAGCACTTTATCCATTTATAGGGGATATATCCATTTATAGGGGATAAACATGCTCCTATAGACTTTTACCTGGGCTTTCCTGAAGCCAATATTCCTCGCACTTATTTTGGTGGCTGATAATTAAAATACAAAGAGTAACCCATGTGACTGAAAAAGGATGGTGAGGATTTACTCCTGGAATTCTCTCAGGCCCCAGATATTTTCACTGCCCTCTGTTTACCCTCTTGTACCTTACAGAAATACATCCAAAGAGTCTTGTGCATTCTTTCAATTATCTGCCTATACATTTATGGAATTGGCACTGTGTACAAGATTTTTAACAATATCCTTGGCACCACAATTTTAATAATGGCTGTAGCTTTGTTTGGGAGAGAGAAAAATGGGAATAGGTTGTTGAAGGAGAAGGTGTTTTAGAACCACCGATGCCACCTGAGTTTCGTGGCCATCTCTGGGGTGAAGTTGCAAAATTATCACAGTCATGAACACCAGGAAAAGCTTATCTGGGGCTTTGAGGTTGGTATATCTATGACCAAAGATGAGTTAAAAGTACATTGTCAAAGAAATTCAAGCCAAGATCAGCCAAGAAAAGGGTTCCTTGGCTGCTTTGGGATCTTTCACCAAGAATGAAAGTAGCTAAGAAACAGCCCGAGGCCACTGGAACTGCTGAGTTATGGCTGGTGATTCAGTCAGTAAGGGAGGGACATATCATCATAAAGGAGTTTGGGGAAAACTGTTTTGATGGGAGTATGGTCCCTGTCCAAACAATGACCACCAAGAAGATGATATAGGTAGCAATGGGGGAGAATCAAGACTACCTAAACATGGGGAGATGGCAAAGGGTTAGGCTGCTTTGTGAGCAAGCTTATGGAGCTCCCTTCCTCTTGGCCATCCACTGAAGTGGATTTTACACACGAATATCAAAGAACTCTTTTTCTAGCACCAGATACACCCAAGTAGAAGGGAATGCTCGGTCTTACTCAGACCGTCAGGTGACACCAGCTTTTGTGGAATTTGTATCAAGGGACACATTTACAATCCCCAGTTTGAGGATTGTGGGTAAGTAGGGTAAAGGCGGAGGTTGTATAAAGTACAATGAGGCAGGAATTGTGCAACCCCAGATATGAAGTGGGATATGCCTTCTGAGGCTGCCAAAATGTTGGGAATGCAAGCCAACATGGTAACTAACTGGTGATGTGGTTCACTGGTGAGTCTTCAATTTCTTTTTATTTTGTCTTTACCTCAGTTCATGTGGGAAAATGCTGTCATAAAAGGCTTCCCACTGTTTGGTCCCTCAAAGACCTTTTTGTCTGGGGGAATAAGCCGGGGGGAAGGAAGTAGTTGTAGACCTCCTCACTCAGCTACCACAAAATGTGCCTGAATAATGGGGAGGAAATGTCCATCATTTGGAAGAAAGAAAATCGAATAAAAATGTGAAAAAAACAAAACAAAAAAACCGTGGAATAATTAAGTCATGTAGGCTGTGTAGAAGGTTAAATCAAAATGGAAGAAATGGATAGAGTAATTACTAAAATTAGAATGGAAAGCTAGAGATTAGATGATCCAGATGTTCCACCAACACTTAGAGCTGAGACAGGGCCATGGCAGATGTGCACCATTTATGCTGACCTCAGTGACTTTGAAATATTTGATGATCACACAAAAGAGGAATCTACAGTCAATTCCAAACCAGTGTCAATTGAAATAGTGGGAGACAAAGGCCAGAATTATGGTCCTGAGTGACGGGAAGGTGAGGGTCTCTTGGCCCAACTCCTAAAGATAGGTTGGGGTCATGTACAGTGAGGTATGGACGATCTTGCTAAAAACTTTTTCCCAGACTTCCCTGATGTCGAATTTCTTACACATATCTTGGTAGATCTTAAGTCAAAGAAGCACATTCCATGTGACTAAAAAGAAGCCTAGGGCAGTATTCTCAGAGCCCACTGCTTGCTGACATTTTTCTCTGGTCTGGCATATCCTTTACCTTTAAAAGCTCACATGAGGAGTCTGAGAGTTCCTTCAGACATTGGATCTTGTGTGATCCACGAAAATTCTTAATGTGTTTTAAGAGGTCAGCACTACTTTAATACCAACATCAAGCAAGGGTATTTAAGAAATGAAAATTAAGACCAATATGTCTCGAAAGCACAGATATAAAATCCTAAGCAAATGTTGTCGAATCAAATCCAGATAGTTGTGACCTAATTGACCATCAACTGGTTCAAGAATGAAAGTCTGGTCAGTATTCAAAAATCTATTGATTTAATTAATCATATTAACTACCAGTAATTAATGACTATTTTACCAGAAGAAAAAAATTATTTTGCAAAAGTCTATACCCGTTCATGATAAAAACTACCAACAGACTAAGAAAAGAGGAGGAATTCTTCAACATGATAAAGGATTTTTTAAAAAAACACAGCTAATAGTACTCTTCATGGAAGAAGTATGGGATATCTTGCCTCTATGAGTAGGAAAAAGAAGGATGTCCATGATCAGTGGGGTGTTTTCAGTATTGATTTGGAGGTCTTAGCAGTGCCAAAATGGAAAAAAAATGAAATAAAAGTTGTAATCAGGAAAAATTGAGCCTTATTCAGAGGAATGTTTTCATGACATTGGGAAAAACAAAGTATTTTTAAGGCAGAACTAGCCATAAATGAAATTCTGTTCATTAGAAGGAAGTATTATGAGAATGAAACTAAAAATCACAAAATAAGAGAACATGTGTACATCCACTGTAGATCTGCACAAGTCAATAAACAAAAGTCATACAACTTGTTTTTTTTTAATGGACAAGAGATCTCAATACAAAAAAATTTTCAAATGGCCAATAAATGTGAAAAGATACCTAACATCATTGGTCATCAATGCAATGTAAATTAAAATCATAGTAAGATACTCGTGTACACCCACCATAATGCTTATTTTAAACAGTAAACAACAATGTGGGAGCTCAGAATTCTCACATACTATTGATATGATTCATGTGAATTTGTATGATTACTTTTCATGACTGTTTAGTAGTATCTACTGTGGATATGTAAGTGCCTGCTCTATGACCAGCAATTGGACACAAGGCATCGATACACAGAAATGAATGCTTATTTCCACTGAAAGACCTATGAAAGGATGTTTGCAGCAGGTTTATTCCTAATAGCTTGAATATATGAATAAATTATGGTAGATTTGTACAATGCAATACCACACAACAATAAATAAAAGTGATTCATGGCCATGTAGATGTATTTTACACATAATGTTGAGTTAACAAAAAGATAACTAGACATGACCCACAGAGACACAGAGACCATGACTCAGTGTCTCTGTTCACATGGTGGCTGCAACTGCCCAGCCCTTGCTCCTCCTCTCCATCACAGGAAGAACCATGTTGTGTTTCTCAGGAAATGTTTAACATTACAATTATAATATTACAACTTTGTCATTCTAAAACATTTTTAGTAAGTTATAGCACTATATTTCTTTTGTAGAAACCCAAAAGAGTATTTGGGGTTACAAGGCTCTTCCTGTGGAAGTGTGCACTTCCCTGAGGGATAAAGTTCCTCAGCAAAGTCATCCAGTTCTTGCTCCTTGGAGAGGGCCAAGAAAACCTCTCCAGGAAAAGGGGGCAAGGAATAGAGAGAGGGATGTCACCCTGCTTCCTGTAGCTCCGAGTGGAAAGTCTATGCACGCTTTGTACATTGATAGTCCACGGATGATATAAAATCACTCACACTGAACCCGTCTGCTCTAGGCTGGGTGGCAAGAGGCTGTACTCCTCCGGTTGAATTTCTATTTAACTGCAGAAGGACGGCCATGTATTAGGAGTTCATCTATTTTCAGTCTGGATGGTTTACGACATCACCTTAGGGTACAAACAGAATATATAGGCAAATCTGAAGTGGAGAGGTGGACAGAGCCCTTCTTAGAGCTAACGCACAAATGTGTTTGCTTAGGCTCAGGTGGAAAAGAGAGTGTGTTATGTTTGCATGTTGTCTACCTTATGAGACTCTATTTAAGGGAGGAGAGGTCCTGAGAAGTTTTCCTTCCCTGAACGTGAGCCAGTGCCTTATTAGAGTCAACAAAACAACAGGAAGCTGTGGGAAGAAGAAATATGTGGAAAGGGCAAACTTCAGGAAGTTAGAGGGAAAACAGCTCTGGTTGTCTAAGGAACAGATAGCCTCTTGGGCTTTTTTTTTTTTCCCCCAAAAGCCATTACAGCTTACCCCTAATAGAGTTGAAAATCCTTCTGGTTCAACAAAATAGTCTGGGAGGCACAGTTAGGGCCCTGATGGGAGCCTAGTGGATTGGAAATGTGCCACCACATGTCCCAGGCCAATAGCAGCCACAGTGCTGATCGGGAGCATACTGTGAATGACCACACGGGTCAGAAGTTTGGGATACTCAGGTGGGAGAAAAGAAAGAAGCATCACAGTGACCACAGATGCTATCAACAGAGGGGAGAAGAATGTTTCTCTTCTTCCTAGATGAGATGATGTCCAAATCATCAGTTGCCTCATAAAGCCAGTTAGATCTTCAAATTGACTTTATCCTGGTATTTTAGATTACATATTATTCATCTCATCTACCTACCTGTCCTGCACTTGGTTGTGTGTCTACCATTAATATCCTAATGCTTCCGTTATTCCTAATAACCCTAAAAGCTCATATATATATATATATATATATATATATATATATATATATATGATAATAGAAAGATTATTAGAAGTCTCAGTATGTGACTGGCTCAGTTGGTTAAGAATCTGACTCTTGATTTTGGTTCAGGTCATGGTTTGGGTCATGAGATTGAGCCCCATGTCGGCTCCACACTCTATGCAGAATCTGCTTGAGATTCTCTCTGTCCTTCTCCCTCTGCCCCTCCCCCCACTCACATGCTCGCTCTCTCTCTCTCTCTCAAAAAAAAGTTCATGTCTCTTGTTCCCATAAATGCATATTAATACAACTGCAATCTAACAGATTCTCCATAATGTTTAGTCATGTTAATACACTGATAAGTACCAATCTTCAGAAACTGATTTATCTAACACATTTTAAGTAGTATTTTGTTGATTCTCTGAGGTTATTTTGTTGATACTACACTGATGTGGGGAAATTCTCAGATTCTCTTTTCCTTGTGATGAAAACATAATCCTCACTTTGTTTGAAAATACTGCAGTGTCAAAAAAGAAAACTTACCAGAATTTTGAGCTGGGAGGCTTCTGTGCCTCTTGACAATCAATGTAATGATCACACTTAGAATAACGCAGACCCTTAATGCATGTGAGAATATGTCTAGGGGAAGGACCTAGAAGAGAAATTGTAGAATTGCTGGGTATGAATATGTGTGTGTGTATGTGTCCACATCCCCAATGTTCTCTCTTTTCCCACCTCAACTATGAGAACTTATTTTCTTATATCCACTGCAATGCTGAGTATTGCCATTCTCTCTGCCCATCTGATATGAGTATATAGTATTTTGTTGCTCTCTGAGGCTCTCTTCCCTTGCTTTCCAAAGAAGTCAAGTATCTTCTCAGTCAGCTTTCTTCTTTTGTGAATTCTCCTTTTGTATCATCTGCCCACCTTCCTATTTGACTTTTAAAACTAACATATTTTGGTGGCACTTGGGTGGCTTAGTCGGTTAAGCATCTGTCTTTGGCTCAGTCATGATCTCAGGGTCCTGGGATCGAGTCCTGTATTGGGCTCCCTGCTCAGCAGGGAGCCTGCTTCTCCCTCTCTCTTTGCCTGCCACTCCCCCCACTTGTGTCCTCTCTTTCCCAAATGAATAAAAACAATCTTTAAAAATAAATAAAGAAATAAAATGAATGTATTTTTAGGAGATCTTTATTCTGGATAATCTTTTTTCTGTTTTGTTTCAGACAACTTCTTTACACATTTGCCAGCTCTTCAACTTTCTTAATCTTATCATCTCTTTTGTTGTACTGAAGTTTTAATTTGGTTGTGATTGAACATTATAATTTTTACTCTATGATTGTGTGTCTCTGTGTGTCCTGTTTTAGGAACACTTTCCTTTCTGGAAATCAAATATATTCTTCTATATTTCCTTCCAACCATTCTGTAGTTTTGTTTGTCACATTTTCTCTTGAATCCACCTGCATTTTGTTTTTTTGTGTGAAGCACAAGGTGAGGATCATATTATGAATCCCTTTGTATATTCCTTCCACACTTTTTTTTTTGAAGATTTATTTATTTTGGGGGGGGGAAGCATGTGAGTGGGGGGAAGGGCAGAGGGAGAAGGAGAGAGAGAATCTCAAGCAGACTCCACACAGAGTGTGGAACCTGATGTGGTACTCAATCTCATGACCCTGAGACCATGACCTGAACCAAAATCAAGAGTCAGATTCTTAACCAACTGAGCCAGTCACATACTGAGAATTCTAATAATCTTTCTATTATCATTAATATATTTTTTCCAGGCACCTGGAAAAAAACTGCCTCATTTAGCTTTCAATGCTCTTTGCCACACATGCTTTTTCAGAGGTCCCACTGCTTTGGGACACAACAGTTTGCATGGTTCTTCATTTTCCCTCACGGAGATCATTCACAGACACTTGTGCAACACGTTCCTGAGGCTTGTGCTCTCTTTAAAGAGTTCAAGGAGACATGAACTTCAAACAGAAGTTACTCTAGCACCTGCAAATTTTAAAATGTATTATTGGCCATTTTTATTGCAAGTTTTCAGATTTCTTCAAAATGAACCCTTTTTATAGTTTAGTCCAGAGTATTTAATGCAACATGCCAATACCCCCAAAGGAACAAGACCCACTGTCTTTAATTCATTTTTTACTTTGCTCCAAGATCATAAAATTACCAAGCAGTCAATTTAAGGGCGTATAAATTGATTTAGACAATATCTGGAGACGTTTTGATTGTCACACTCAGGTGGCGATTGCTACTGGCACCTCGTGGGTACGGATCAGAATTGCCATTGAATATTCTACAATACACAGGATAGCCTCTCCTTTCTCCCTCCCCCAACAAAGAATTATCTGGTGCAAAACATCAACAGTGCCGTTGTTAAGAAAAGCACATCTAGGATGAAAAAAATAAATCCACTCTCATTAATACTACTTATTCATAATCACTGTGATGTTTTCATTTAATAATCCCTTGGAATAATTTATTCTTACTTTTGACTTCAAATACTGCAAACATTCACTCAGTATAACTTTGTATATCTCAGTTAGGTCATCCCTTCTTGGATTTTCACAATACAAAGAAGGGTAGACTCACCCAAAGGCATCCCGTCTTGGGTTGGAAGTTACTGTTGTTTGCCTGTACTTTGAGGATGGTGTGGCACAAATGGGTTGAAAGTGAAGGAAGAGTCATGCTTGTAGAGTTGATTCAGGCAAGGACTGGGAACAGGCAGCTTAGAATAGTCTTTGGCAATTCCATCAAGAAATACTCCAGGGTTTTGTCCCCACCCATTTCCTAACATGATCTGAGTTAGTTAATGTAACATTGACTGTCTGTTGTAACAAACAACCCCACTGTCTCCATAACCTCAGTAGCTCAAAACCACAGTGTTTTGTAGGGGTTTCATTTTTTTGGTTTTGTGTTGCACTCTGCATAGCTGTGTGTTTCATGACTCGGTCCTGCATGGTCCTGGAGCTCTGCAGACAACTCATCTCCAAATGGTGACTCCCAGGCCAGGAGTCAGAAAACTTGGTTTCTGGTGATGTCTCTCTTCCTGGCTTGTGGGTAGCCAGCTCGCTGTGTCCTCATGGGATCTTTTCCCTGTGAGTGCACAGAGATAGGGGATCTCGTCCCCTTCTTATAAAGATACAAGTGCTATTGGATTAAGGCCCCAATCTCTGACCTCACTGAACTTCTGTCTCCTTAAAGGCCCTATCTCCAAATACAACCACACTGGACTTTGGGGCTTTAACCTATGAATTTTGGGAGAACACAATTCAGTCCATAAGAGCTAACAACAACAGTAGCAAGAACAACAACAAAAAGCTTACCTAAATAAGAACATATAAGTATATTGCACAGATTTTAAGGTATTTAGAAGGTCACCAGTTAAAGAAGTCATAAGACACATAAACATGAGAAATTAAGATCTGCTATACCCTTACACATCATAAGAAAACCTATCAAATCATAAATATGTTTCAAAATTGTGAGATGCATCATTTTTAAACTTCCATCAAATTGATTATTCAAATTCTTACTGAAATTACTTATTTTAACAGGTTTTCAAATTCCTTGATAGTCACAACAGACAGAACATAGACTGTACAATATAAAATGTGAAAAATGACAGAAAAGGAAAATCCATGTATTATGAATAAGCTGAAAAAAAAAGAACCAAACAAACTCTGAATTACAGAAAGCAAATACTTGTTGGGATGAGCGGTGCGTGTTGTATGAAAGTGCTGTGTCACCGTATTGTACAGCTGAAGTTAATATTACACTGTATGTTAACTAATTGGAATTTAAATAAAAACTTAAAAAAAAAAAGCAAATACCATGTTATTCTGCAGTCACTGGCTCTCTCCCCCCTAAATCAAGATTGGGTCTTACTTTGTCCTTACTTCATTCAAAAGGATAAGAAAATATTCAATATTTTGATGTTCAAGCAAAGAAAATAAAGCAATCTCTGTATCATCTTGAGAAGCCCAAACATTTTGTAATGAATGCATTTTTAATTTACTTCCCTATGACATGTGGGGTTTAGTTGTTGGCACAGAGGCCCCCATGGTCAGTTTCAAGATTGTTCTCACTGACTTTTCTCCTTAGTCCTGATAGACGTCATGTTATTGAGAAAAATAGTGACATGAATTCCAAAAGCATTTTGTATCATATCTGAGATAAGATATATTAATGATATAAAATATTATATTTAAAAAGAGGCATAAGATTTTTTTAAAAAATAGGGTATTTGGGACTTCAACGGTCTTCCTGTGGGAGGAGCTTCCACTTCACCGAAGAGTCAAGTTCTTCATCAAAGTCATCCAGCTCCTGCTCCTTGGAGAGCTCCAGGAAAACCTGAGATGGACAAGAAATGAAGAGAGAGAGAGGTTACGCTGCCTTCTGTCACTCTGAGTGAGTGCAAGGCGTATGCACACGGTATCCCTAAAGGGCACGGATGAAACAGAGTCACTCACACCGACCCACCTGCTCCAGGGTGGACTGGGAGAGACTGTACTCCTCCAGGTCGAAGCTCTGTTTAACTGCAGAAGGATGGACAGACATTAGGAGTTCATCTATTTTTTATTTGGAGAGTTTTACCAAGTTATGGACAAAATCTACATATAAATAGATTTTAAATATGCAAGATAAGGTAATAAATACTCTCAGACTAGATCTGTCTGAGATATGTGCTTGCTTAGGCAGCACATATGCTAAATATGGAAAGGCAAATTCACCCTGTGGTCTTGTAACAGGATGGAAATACTCTCTCATTATCTTAGAGTTTGGGCAGGGGCACTCCAGACTGGAAAACATGGTGTGAGGTCCCAGACCACCTATGCAGGCTGAGTGGAGAGATGTTCCCTCTGCTCTGGAATGCTACCATGTGCCCCTCGATATCTGCCTTCAACCTCTCTACTCTGCTCTTTGCTCCACTGGCTGACTTAAGAGGTCCTTTCTGGTGGTTTCCACCAGTGGCAGCTCATGAGAAGGGAGAGAGGAGTGGGGAGGTCAAAGCCTTTATTCCTTCACTCCCTCCCTCAACTTTGCCCCTTGACTGAAAGTCACTGCTTCTCACAAGATCACAAATTCTACATGATTCTACTCCTGGGTTCCAGCCACTGCTTCCTTTCTTAGTCCCTTTGGACCTGAGAACGTCAACACTTCTGCTGTGTCTAGCCCGGGGTCATCACACAGTGCCTTGTCCCTTGGCAAATGGTCCCTGCCTAAACCAAAAGTTGCCGAATTATCCTAGTTTGACCATCTGTTAACAGTGTGGTTTGTGAATAAGATCCCCAAACGTGCAGATGCATAAGAGGAAAAAAAATAATGAACTGAGAGGTGAGACTAGAAAGCAAAGGTTTCTTGTGGGCAGTTGTCACATTGCTGTGGCATTTCCTTTCTCCTCTCAGTGGACAGAGGTGGGATTGGCCTGCAACCTGGGAACATGGGATTGGATCCTTGCCTCAAGTCTGGGAACACGTCAACAATTGTGCACAGTGATGGCCCTGTACTTTCAGAGTTTGGAGAGGCCAAGCCTCTGCATCTGGGAGGTCCTCTAAGAGATCTCTTGGAAAGGGAAGGGAATTCCAAGAAGTGGTCCTGGGGCTGCAAGGGACCAAGAGACCAGGAGGAGAAGGCATCTCCCACCTCAGAGTAGCTTTCATCAGAGATTCTAGATGGGAAGGAAGAGGGAATCTTCAAGGAACTCCTCTCTGCACAGAAGGCCCTCATGCCGTAGTCCAGCTCTAATGAGCAAATCAAGCAAATCAAGAAGTCATACTATCTCTTCTTCCCTCCCCTTACACTCCACACCAAAGAGGCTCAAAACATCAGCAGATGAGCAGAGGAGGGAATAAGATAAGAAGGAGAGAAAGCCAACCTACCCATCTCCCTATTTCAAGTCTCCAAGCATTAGGCAATGTTGACCTGGAGGGGGCTCATG
This sequence comes from Lutra lutra, assembly GCF_902655055.1. Classification (NCBI taxonomy): domain Eukaryota; kingdom Metazoa; phylum Chordata; class Mammalia; order Carnivora; family Mustelidae; genus Lutra; species Lutra lutra. The sequence goes on along the minus strand of NC_062293.1, from coordinate 11,163,118 downwards.
AGGGTGGAGTTCTGTGCAGTTTGCAATACCCCAAAGTGATCTGATGCTACGGGAGAATGAGCCAATGTAGCAGGACACAGGAATTGTCATGGGGCATGCACTGTGCTCGCACAATATGGGGCCTACCTCATTCAGCTGTGTTTCAGCTGAGAAGATAACTGTGTCTCACCTAACATCTGGAGGGGGAAAAAAATGCTAACTTACATTTCCACCACACAGTGGAGTAGAAAACTGTGATAAAAAGTTAGGGATCCCCCCCATCTCCTAAGCAGAACTTTAGTTTTAGCAAATGAAACACAGCAGAAGGAATCTGAGGTGGGAGGGAACCTGTTTAAAAGCAGAAACGTTAGAAGGCTCTGAAGAAAGGGCTCCCTGTACTCTAGAGACACAGCCCTTTCTGGAATATCTCCCTCCCTGCTCCTAATTGGTCATAAAACACTTCATGTTGATCTGAACCAGTTGTGGGAATCTTTCCCACGGGAATGATGCAAAATTGGTCACCAGGCCAGGATGGTGAAAATGGTTAAAAAATTGGTCACTAGGCCAGAATGACGACCATGGAAAATGGTTACATGGACCCTAGAGCAAAGGTGACCAGAGGAGGAGAAAGTAAAAAAGAAAAGCTATCTGGGGCAATCGTAACCTTGTATCAAGGAGAAACACTTCTCTAAGAACTAGAATATCTGGGGCTTCCAAAGACTAACAGGTGACAAATAAGAAAGCACAGATCAAGAAGAGGGGGAGAGGGCACCTGGGTGGCTCAGCTGGTGGAGGGTCGGACTCTTGATTTCAGCCTATGTCTTGATCTCAGGGTCCTAAGTTCAACTCCTATGTTGGGCTCCACTCTGGGTGTGGAGCCTACTTAAAAAAAAAAATAGAGAGAGAGGGATGGGGGGTTCAGCTTTTTATCAGATTTCCTACACTGGTGTGATATGCAAAATCAGAGCTTTGTATACTGATACGTCAATGCAGCATACAAAGATCACAATCCAAGAGTCTAGAGAAGAGTTATGGGTTAGCCCACCTCAACAGACACGGACTGCCTAATCAACATTAAACACTATCAAAGAGTACATACAGACAAAAACAAATGACTTTTTTTTTTTTAATGGATCTGTGGACACTCCAGCCCCAAATGCCAAAGATCTCTTCCTTCTAGAGTCTCATTCAATTAGGTCCCAACTTCTCAACCTTGGCACTAATGACATTCTGGTCTGATCCTTCTTTGCTGCGGGAGGGAGCTGACCTGTGTGCACTGTGGGATGTTTAGCACCACCCCAGCCTTGACCTGCAAGATATCAGTCACACTCCCCAACCTCATCCCCACTTGTGACAACCAAAGATATCCACAGATAGTACCAAACCCCTGGTGACTGAGAACCACTGGATTAAAAGTCTTAATTTATTTCTTGTATAACAGCGCAATTTCATGCCCGTGTACCTCTTACGCTGGTTTTATACAAGATCTGAATTTCTCAGTTTCCCAGAGTCCTATCTCCAAAAAGTCACTCTTACCTATCTCTAATTTGAAGAAAGCTTGCCATAAGGGACACACATCCTTGACGGGCAACTTATAGACCATCAGGGAGGAGTACCTGCGAGGAAAGGAGAGGGAGACTGAGCCCCACATTTCAAGAAGACAACCATGGATGCCTGCATGTCTAAAAAGCAGCAACAATGTCACTAACAATTTGTTTCAATGTACGAGTCTACAGACCCATGGACACAGTAGTAGTGGGAATGTTCTTTAATCAACAAGAAGTCACTTTACTCAAGCAGAAGCAGGAGGGGGCTCTCACGGTAAAGCTCCCTTTTACTCTCAGGAGGAATGGGAGACAGAGGAGACGAGCAGTACCCCAAGAAGGGAAGAGGCAGGATTACTTATCATCCTTCTTCCTTAGTGAGAAGAGAAAGCATTTAAGTACAAAGAACTAAGACCAGCGTCTGGCTCCACTGCTAGGATTTGGCATGATGAAAACGACCTCAAGTGCCATTACAAATAATAATAATAATGCTAAGAGGGGCACCTGGGTGGCTCAGTGGGTTAAGCCGCTGCCTTCGGCTCAGGTCATGATCTCAGGGTCCTGGGATCGAGCCCCGCATCGGGCTCTCTGCTCAGCAGGGAGCCTGCTTCCTCCTCTCTCTCTGCCTGCCTCTCTGCCTGCTTGTGATCTCTCTCTCTGTCAAATAAATAAATAAAATCTTTAAAAAAAAAAATAATGCTAAGAACCACCACTCACTGAGCTTTTACTGATGCCTGGCACCGGGTCTCGGCTTCCGACAAGTGGTCACATTTAATGCAGGATGTTTTTACCCTCTAGAAAGGATCTGGATGACCTAGGTCCATGCATGCCTTAAGACCTGGCACATGATAGAGCTGTCAGGAATCTGAATTCCCTTACAACAATCAGCTTCCCAATCAGTACTTTGCTCTCTTATTTCTCTTTTGCGGAAGGAAATTCCCTTAGAATTGGGCCTTTCTTTAATAATTAATCAATAAATAAAATCACAATTAATTAATTAGAGGTAGTCTCTAATTAATTAAATCACAATTATCATAAAGTTAACAACAACAGCAACAAAAGAACGATCAAGTAAAGCTTTTATTTCTCTTCGCCATAATAGAAAAACAAAAGGATGAAACAAGCCAACACCTGTCCTTACCTTTCCTGCCGAGCAGCCGGGGGGAAAAGTCTCAGAATTTCACAGTGGAGGGGCTCCATCTGGGCGGGGTTCTTCACCTTCAACTCGAGCAGATAATCTTTCCCAAATTTGCTTTTCAGGTGTTGTATGGAACCAATACACCTGGAGGTAGGAAGAGGATGAAGTCAAGGAAGAGAAGAAGACAGAGGGAGTGCCGTCGACTCTCAGCCCCAGGAGGCCAGGGCCATGCGGAGTGGGAGTAGCCAGTCACCCCAGCCCCTGCCAGTGATAACCCTGTGTAATGCAACGTCTTTGCTCAGGGCCCTCTGGGGGGCCAAGGGTGGGTTCGAATGGGCACCCACCTCAGCCTTCCAGACACCATGATGGCCACGCGGTCACACACGGCCTCAGCCTCTGCCATGTAGTGGGTGGTCAAGAGGGCGCCCCTCTCCGTGTTCCTAAAGGTGGCCCGGATTGCCTGCCTAAAGGGAGATCAGAGGCAATGTTAGCTGCTGGGAATGCTCAAGATAAGATAAGAAGACTTTGAAATACCTTTCACAGGCACAGAGGAAACAACTAGTGAATTCGACTTAGACAAAGAAATGATTTTTGGAGGGAGAACGTCATGTAAATACCCAAACTATTGGGTAGAGTATATAATTCAGAACATGGCTGGGGCTGAAGGTAGAAGATGATATTGGGTAAGAGTGCATTTAGAAAAATACTGAGTTCCAAGAATATGTTTGAGAGAGCAGTGGGAAGAAAGAAAATGAGGAACACTTATTTAAAAGCATGATAAAAGTCACATAAGCCCTAAAGTACAAAACAGCAGATTTCTGTATAGTCCTAAGAATTTGAGATTTTTTTTCCTTGTAAGAACTATGTATCAGGTGATACTGTAGAAATTGAAACTGGGGCCACCTGGGTGGCTCAGTGGGTTAAGCCTCTGCCTTCAGCTCAGGTCATGATCTCAGGGTCCTGGGATGGAGCCCTGCGTCAGGCTCCTTGCAGCCTGGCCCCCTCCACCCACCCACCCCCGCCTGCCTCTCTGCCTACTTGTGATCTCTGTCTGTCAAATAAATAAAATCTTAAAAAAAAAAAGAAATTGAAACTGAATAATAGATTGACGTGGTTGAGTATAAAAATGGGCCATGCATATCCCAAAGATCTATCATGAAAACAAGATTCTTAAGAGGATTATGGTGTTAGAATTATCTTTTTTTTTTTTTAAATAAAAATTGACTGTGATAGGGGCATCAGAGTTTTCCTCCCTGAATATCGCATTTCCTGATAATGGGTTGTCTTCTGCCTTATAAACCACAATTTTGAAGATCAGTTGTTATAGGGCTCACAAGTTCCCTTGGGATGACTCATGACGTCCCCTCACCACATTTGCAGCTGCCCCTCGGGGTCCATGCCGGTGGAGGGCTCGTCCAGAAGCACCACCGACGGATTTCCCAGGATGCTCAGCGCAAAGCAGAGCTGCAACGAGAGGGACAACAACTCTGGCACCGACCTGGGGTGCGCAGGGTGACGCTGAGCCCCCCTCTTACCTTCCTCTTTATTCCCTCAGATAAAGCCTTCACGGGCTGCTTCAGCTGGTCCCGCAGCTTGAGCGCATCCGCCAACCTGGAGGAAACACAGTGGGTCCATCCACATTAACCCCACACTAAGGGGAATGTGTGTGGGGGATGGGCAAATCGGAACAAACAGTACATTAGAGACGTTTTAAAAAAGAGTATCCTGAATGATCATGCAATCGAAACCACCTAGATGCCTTAGGAGCTTTCTATAGTGGTCAAGTTCATATTTTTCAATGACTAATATGGACTAATATTCCATATTAAGAATAATCAATACAATTGTTCTCTCTAGGTTTAACATGTGAAAATACAACACTCCACTGGCTTCTTGATAACTAAGTCTTCTCCCACAGGTGCGGTGTCATCGGTTAGAATCTCCCTTTCTTAATTCTCTGTGGACATCATTCCTATCATATTCCCCCAGTGGAGAACGTGTGTGTCTCCCCCCATGTACCGTGTGATGGTGACTGTGGCGTCCCCTTTCTCCAACCCTTTGATGGCGGTGAAGACCTCCAGATGTTCCCTCACTGACAGGTTGGGCCAGAGCACATTCTCCTGAGGACAGTATCCCAGGAACCCGAGGGAATCCCCCTCATTGCTCCCTTTCAAAATCACCTGCACAGAAAGTTCATTTTCGCATTCAGTCCAAAATTGTGTATACATGTGTATGGCACATGAGTGCAAAATTTAGTGATGTCCTCATCTTACACACATGGCTGCTAAGAGTGCAAATGTAAATCAGTGATCACTTAGCTGTAGGAGAAAGATGGTAAAAAACTAAAAAAAAAAAAAACCCAAAACCTCAATAAATCAAAAGGAAGCTATTCCACATTGTCCTATATCTCTATAGGGTTTGATTTCCAAGTCCGTTACCTTGGTTGGCTTCAGGGTGGCTTACTGGGTTTTCACTGTTTGACTCCCCTCACTGATCTCAACGTTCAAAGGAGTAGACACTCATTGAAGGTTCTATTTCCCCAATGTTAAACGAGCTATAATTATAAGGTCTGTTGCACAAGTTTATTGTGAGCATTAAAAATGGCAGTGCTTCTCAATCAGGGGCGATCTTCCCAGAGGACGTTTGGTAATGTCTGGAGATGTTTGTGGTTGGTACATTGGGTGCTGCTGGGATCACATGGCAAGAGGCTAGGCATGCCACATAGGATGGTCCACACATGCAAAAAATGGCTAGCCCAAAATGTTACCAGCACCAAGCTTAGGAAATCCTGAACTAAGATAATAAATGAAAGGTCCTTGGCACTAGTCCGGCACATAGAAACCAATAAATACTAATAAATAGCATTTATTATTTTTATGAGCCAATCACAGTGCTTTATAATAATATAAATAAATGATGTGTACCAGTGCTTACTGTGTGCTAGGATCTAAGCAGTTTATGTGTTTTGAATTACTTTATCCTTAGAAAAACCCTATATGACTCAGGTATCACTTTTAGAAACTGATTTAGAGTTCAGAAACTTGCAGAAGGTCACACAAGTTAAACCTGGGAGGTTAAAGCTGGACTCGGCCTTCAGAATCCAAGCCCTTGACCTCAGCGCTATGCTGTCTATTCCAAATACAGTGGAGAAAAGAACTAGTTAACGTGGGCTCACAGAGTGTTCACTCTAGAGAGAGAAATGGAAAATAAAAACAACTAGACCCATATGGGGATGAATTATACCCCTTGCTTAATGCTTTCGAGGCAATAAATGGGATAAAGAATAAAAAAGGAGGATCCAAGGTTGCCATGAGTAGAGTCAGGGAAAGTCCTTTTGGGGAGGTAAATTTCAAAGTGACAAGAAGGAGGTAACTAAGTGCAAACCCGAAGGAGAAACACTGTAGCCAATGGAAGGTCCTACAGAAGGACAATGACCAAAGGCCAATGTCAGCAAAAGTGAGCAAAGCCCAGATCTCACAGGGCCTTTTTTTGGCCATGCTAAAGGTTTTGGATCAATTCTAACTGAAGGATGATAAGCAGGACAGTGACATGACCTCAGTGGCATCTTTTATGGGCCGTTCTGTCTGCTATGTGAGGAGAGACAATTTGGAAACCTCTGTTGCAATCCACACTGCTAGAAAATCTCTCTTTATGGCCCCTCCCTCTGCCCTCAACCTTCTGTCAAACGTCAACAGCAGCTCCTCCTCAGTGTTGTGGTCCCTGAGGACGTCTGTCCATCATTTTATCCCACTTGGTCTAGATGTACCGCCAAGTGGCATTCACATACCATTCTAGTTTTTTTTTTTTAAAGATTTTATTTATTTATTTGACAGAGAGAGATCATAAGTAGACAGAGAGGCAGGCAGAGAGGCAGGCAGAGAGAGAGAGAGAGGGAAGCAGGCTCCCTGCTGAGCAGAGAGCCCGATGCGGGACTTGATCCCAGGACCCCAAGATCATGACCTGAGCCGAAGACAGCAGCTCAACCCACTGAGCCACCCAAGCGCCCCACCATTCTAGTTTTTGATTGGGAATTTAGACAATCCTTCCCCCCCCCCCATCTATGATCTGTTTTCTGAATAAATCCCAGATCTTAGCAATTTAATTCAACAAATTCTCAGGATCCATAAGTCAAAAAATAAAAAGTAAAAAAAACCCAAAGATCCCTGACCCGAATAAAGCTAGTATTCAGCTTTACTTTTACCAAAACATTTCCTTTTAATGTCACTACTTTTCTTTTTTTTTTTTTTAAAGATTTATTTATTTATTTATTTGACAGAGAGAAATCACAAGTAAGCAGAGAGGCAGGCAGAGAGAGAGGAGGAAGCAGGCTCCCTGCTGAGCAGAAAGCCCGATGTGGGGCTCGAACCCAGGACCTGGGATCATGACCTGAGCCAAAGGCAGCGGCTTAACCCACTGAGCCACCCAGGCGCCCCTTAATGTCACTACTTTTCATCCAATGGAACATATGGTGTCAGTAACATGGCGTGCTACTAGTTTTGGAATTAAGGTGAGAAGTTTTTAATTCATCCTCTCATTCTATGCATAACTCAATGGATTCATAAGAAAGGATCATTTATATATTTTTGAGACTATCATCAATGTTCACAGGTTAGAGCTTGTTCGAGGCAGCATTAAGGACCCTATTTCTGTGTGGTTTACTGACCTGTCCTGCAGTTGGATTTGTATCTCCAGTTATCATCTTAATAGTTGTACTTTTACCAGCTCCATTGTATCCTAAGAGCCCTATAACTTCACCTGAAAGAAACAGGTATGCTTAGAATTATAACGTCAAATAATTATAATAAACCTAGAGGCAAATACTCCTGGAGGGCTCACTATGTGTCAGGCTCTCTGTCGAGTGCACAGATGTATTAATTCATCTGTTCTTCACACACACACACACACACACACACACACACACACACACACACACACATAGGTGTTGTTACTGGCTTCATTCTATAGGCAAAGAAACTGAGGGGTAAGGAGGATACATAACTTACCCATCGTCACACAGCCACTAAGATGCTGGAACGGAAACAAATTTTTATCTCAAGTCTGTCGCATTTAATGGACACTTCCCCAAAATGTGTTCTTTAGAATAGAGACTGCACTGCTGTGCCCCAGTGAGTTCCTCCTGGGTGCATTCCTGTTGTGAAATTAACGATACTCCTTCAAAAGCTACAGCATCCTTCTTAACAGAAAGACTGCCTTCTTTTTTTTTTTTTTTTTTTGCAGTTGTTCTTTTTTTGTTTGTTTGCCTATTTCAACAGAACAGACAGAACTGTCTTCTCAGACCAAGAGAAAACATTGTTATCATAACCGAGGCTTTTAAGCAGGAGGGTTCTGCACGTGCCTGTGGGTGACAGGCTGCCTTTCATGATTATCAACAGATGGCCCCCAATTCAGATACTATTATTCCCTCCCAAAGACCTTGTCTCAGGAGGTCAAGATAGCTTTAAACATTAAATCTAGTTTCTCCAACCTTTTTTAACACAGAAAGAGACATTTCTTATGGCCACTTTTTTCTTCCTCTTAGCGAAGCAGTCTTTCTTCTTGCCTGTGTATTCCTTCCGCAGACAGCTAGCAATGATGACGGGTTTCTGTAGAGACAAGAAAGTAACAATGGGGCTTTATTCTTACCTTGAAATGAGTGAGTGCACCACATTCCCTACAACCACATTTTTCCCTGTACAGAATCATGACTCAGACAAGTTCTTTCCCCAGAAACTGCCATGTTCAAGTCAACTCTCCCAGTCTATATTCCTACAGGGAAATAACATTTGTATCATATTGCGTGATCTATGCTTGACCTTTCTCAGAAAACAGGAACAGAGACATCCACCAAACCAGTAGGACTGTTCAGACACACACTCACACACGCACACATGCACACAAACACACAAACATCTCAGATGGACTCTCTCATCTTCCAATAAGCTTTACTCAGTCCATGAAACTCACAAAGTCTTACTTGCTTAGGTTTTGTAATGTGTAGCTTTTCTTACCCAAACTACAACCCTGGAAAAGGAATTAACAAGTCTGTGTCTGTGGGTATGGGTGTGTATCCCCTGGTTCTCCTATCTCTGGGGACATTGCACATTCTGCGAAGTCAAGGAATGAGCTCTGTAAGGACAGAAGAACCGCAAGGTGTTTTTCAAAATATTCAGATGAACGTTGTTCATCGTTCTACCTCATCAAAGTCTGCAATGGTCCTAGCATTTGTGGTTCTCCTTCTTTCTATCTGAACATCTTCATCCTCTCCTTCGGGTTCTTCTGGGTTTGGGAAAATGCCACTGCTTCTTGGGGAAATTCTAAAATCAAAACAGTGCGAGAGTAACTGGTCTCCAGTTGAAAAACTTGCAGCAAAAATAATGAGCTTGCTGTAGACTGCTCTCAATTATGTGAATAGATTCACTCCGAGAACAGTACAACCCCCATTTTTCGGCTCTGCGCCATCTGCCTTGTAAAGAGCCTGGTTTCCATCAACAAGTCAAATGATGCTACTCTTGCTTTTTCCCTAGTTTTACTTTTCTTTGTCTGTTGTGACTTTAAAAAAAATAAATAAATAAAACAGGACACACTCTCTGGCAAATGATTTTCGGGCATAGTTGTGTGAGAAAGGCATCTAGGAACCGTAATTTTGGCACAGGTATTTTGGAATTCTGAAGACTTTGAGAGAACTGTGGATTGAAACATTTGGAATTCGAGATGCATCTCAGAAAAATCCAGGACACGTAATCACCAGTAAGTGAGCACTGTCACTTCTTAGAGATATGTTTCAGAATCACTCCTTCCTGACTGCTATCCACCCAGTTCTTTCCTTCATCACCCCTACCACTGATTACTGCTTATGCTCATCTCCCTCCTTCATGCCATCGCAAATGGTTGATGTCTGCCGATCTCCTAAAATATGGCTGTCACCTTGTCATGCTCCTGCTCTACTACCTACTTTACACTTGAACTGGATTCATATTTTGTGAGTTAGACGAGGTTTCCAAAACATAGCTGTCTTGATTTCCCATTATGTAATTTGCAAAATCTTCCCTATGCTTCTGTACTCCAAAACCCTCCAAAATTTAGCTTTAATTTTTCATTATCTTCCAGTACAAACCTGTAAGTTCTTTCCAGCTGTCCTCTCAATCTATAGGAAGTTGGCATTTATATCAGCTTCTGCTTTTTTCTACCTTCCTGGACTGGCTACACTTACCAATTGTTTATCTATATTTACCCATTATTTTAAAGATTTTATCTTCCGTATATAACTTTCTTTTAGTATGTCAGTGAAATTATGGTATTCCTTAATTTTTCAGTGTCTCATGTGTGTTAATGTGGTTTCCCTCCCTAGATTGTAAGTATCATGAAATTAGAATAATTAAAGTATCATGAATTAGAATAATTTTGTACACTACACAATTCCTAAAAAAAAATCCTGTGCGGTAATTTTTACTTAATTAGCTTAAGCACATTAAAATATTTTTAAACAATGAAGATTAAAATAAAACATGAAATCATATTTAAATTTTCTCAACCTGAACACGGGATCTTTTCTCATTGATTTCTTTCTAAAGTTCACTTCCAGACACCGGAGAACAAAAACGAATATGCAAAAATGAAGGTAAGGCTAAGGGGATAAAAAAACAATCAGTGTTAGAAATCACCATAAAAAACAGCAAATTCAATACTGGAATTTATTTAAGGAGTTTGACTGTATGTACAAAGACAGATCTGATAACATTTTGACAAGTTTGAAAGACAATCTTTTAATGTCCAGTGAAACTCTCAGAGCTAGCTCTTCAGAGAAGCCACAACAGACAAGACAGTAGTAAGTTGGTACTGGGACTAATCACACCATTGAGAGTTTGGGCTCTAAACTCCATGTCAAATGATTGTTATAAAAATAGTGGTCCAGATTTTAAAGTGTGTGTGTGTTTGTGTGTGTGTGTGTGTTGCTTCAGATGCCTAAAATACTGTGTTTTCAAGTGCCAAAGTTAAACTTTTTAACTTAATGCTAAGCAAACAAATGTGTCCCCCTCATGCAAGAACATCTAAATGGAAATGTATTCTTACTATTAGCAGTGCCAGGAACACGATTTGATGCTCTGAAGCCCCTAAGTAATCCACGGAGTCAGGAGAAATCTGTAAAATGAGGAAAGGTAAGTTTAGATGAACCTTTATCTGTTCTCGAATCTCATCTCACATAAGACACACAATGTCCTTTAAATGACCTTGCCAGTGTTCTCTCTGGTGCATCAGGTAAAAGTCTACTTCTGACCTCGCTATGTGTCTTCTTGGCTTGCAGGGTCACTCAGTGACCTCTTCCGCTGTGCTGGACTAGAGGCTCAGATGCTCTTAGAACATTGGGAGTTGGCAGGATTTGCCTTGCTAGGAAAAACCCTGGGTGGTGCTGGCAGGATCCACTGAAGCTATAGGCAAGATTTATCTTAAGACAAACCCTTTCCTCTAACTTTTACCTGCCTTTCTTCCTAAATCTGTGCTCCTTCCCTAAGAACCATTACATAGCTCGTCCCTTACTCTATCCACTCTTAAGAATAACCATGACAATCACTCATGCTACAAAGCTCTTCACCTACAGTTCTGCACGGTTTTCATTAGATTTACAACACATGCGTAATACACATAAATTCATGCACAACATGTAAGTGCATGATTTTCATCAGATTCACAATACATTTTGAAATGTCCCCCTACTTCTTAGTAAATAAAGAGTAAAAGGCCAATTTTGCTTCTTGAGCTTCATTTCCCAGGACTTTTTTCTGAGCAATGGTGAGCTGACTTAGTAAATCTCTATCATAGCCATCCGTTTCTATCATAGCCATCTAGAAAAGATGATTGTGTTCTTCTCCTTGAATGGTTTGCCAGGACCCTGACATTATTTCAAATGATCTTATTCTCCTATGTGACTTGGTCACCTGCTTCCGGACACTACTACACCCAAAATCAACTTTAAGCCCCCTATCTTTGCCCTATCTACCATATTTTATTTTTTCAGCTTTGTCACTCTACTCTCCTTACTCCATAATTTGGAGTTGGTGACCCTCCAACCCACCAACCCCACCACTGTCTCGCTGTCCATAAACCCCCTCATTTCCTTAATTCTTCATTCCGCATAGAATCCATGGTCTGTTGCTACAATCCCTCCTTATAAGGAACCACTGCTTAGTTATTCTTTCCTTTGTCAGACTCCCTTGGCAAAACGCTAACCCTGATTGAAAGTAACTCCACCTGCCCTGAACGGTATCTGGGAAGGAGACTATGATAAGAAAAACTATCAGCTTTGCTGACTACACTTGGAAAGTAGGGCAAGGGATCTTTTAGCACTGCCTATCAATTCTTCTGACCTACTTTCTGAAATAATTGTTCACATCCTTTCCTCTATCCTCAACATCCCAACACCCCTGTTCACCTCACTCTAAGTTAAAAACGTCATCTCTTTCCATAAGAAAGTAGGATCACTCAGAAGAGAATCATGCGTCTTATTACCATCCAAGCCACTAAACTATTTGCCTCTGGCTATGGTCTTGATAAAGAGATAGAATGTTCCTGCTATGATGGAAAGCAACCTCTCTGCTTGGGCACCATACCATATATTTTTTTTTTTCCTCAGCTATTCAAGGAGTCAGACTTCTTAAGTAGTTCATGTCTCTCTTTTCATCAGAAACTTCTCTCTTATAAGCATGTTATCTCCCTTCTTAAATGGAAATGTATTCTTCTCATTCATCTACTTTTCCATCTCTGTTATTCTTTTCAGCAAAACTAGAAATAGGTGTCTCTACCCCTGCATTACCTTCTCATCTCACAGTATCTACTAAGCTCACTCTAGTTAGGTTTGGTGTTCACCCTTCCCTTGAATTCTATCTGATTAATATCACCAATGACTTCCATGTGGTCTCCATCCAGTGGTCTCTTCTCAGTCATCAACTTTCTAGACCTCTTGTTTGATGGATGAATCACTCTCTTCTGCCTAAAACATTCTTTATTGCCACCTGGAACATATCTGCCCATACAGACACTTTAAGTGTTTAAGGAGAGTTTCTGAGAAGAGATTCTGGTGCACAACCATCCTTCACTTTTTCTTCTACCTCATGGTCTCCTCCTCAACCTGACTTGCTAACTCTTTTGACCAATCTTTAAAGTTTGGAGTCAAGGCCAAATCTTTGGCCCACTTTTTATTCAAACTATATTTGTTCTGTAGGTTATATTATCTAGTGCCATCGCTTTAGATATCATTTATGTGCTGATGCGTGTCGAGCAACCACAAGCAGTATTTCAGATTCATACATCCTGCTGGCTATTTGGCATTTCCCATTGTATGCCCATTAGGAAACTTAAAACCAGTATGTCCAAAATTAACAGAAAAAGCATAGCTCATTAGCCTCCCAGCAGGGTCATTTGTTCCCAGGAGAGAGGGTTATCATGAGAACTATAAAATTCTACCACTGCAAAGATGCCTTTGACCTTCATGAACCAAGGCAGAGCTTCTTATTAAATAATGTGACTCTTGCCTTTGTAAAAGAACGGTCTTTCCAAAGACAGAGACTTTGAGTTTTGTAGATATCTCCAGTGGCCGCACACTTCATGACCTAAGGACAGGCATGAAATTACTTACCTCAGAGAAAATGAACAGAGAACCAATCAGTGAGAAAGGTGGTATTAATATAGTGCAGAGAAATAACCCTAGAAATCCATATTCATTTATATCTGTAGCAACTATTGTGAAGATGGTGATCTAAAAGAAAAAAAAAGTATAGCTTAATTTCACTAACGTGTAAAAAAATCTGAATTTTAGGATGTTTTCCAAGAGGGTGGGAATTCATCTTGTAAATGTTCTTATTTTCAGCTTTCCCTCACAAGGCAGTATTACCACCATTTTTTTTTCTTTGCAGCACAAGATTGTGTCAGAATTCTGTATTTGACTGACTATGATATTTTTAAGACACAACAGGGCTCTCAAATTCAATGTGCTTGCAAATCATTTGGAGTTCTTGCTGAAATTCAGATTCTGACAAGAGGGATCTTTTTCACACATTGCTCAGTCTTCTCCTTTTGTTTCATTTCACAGGAGATCACAGACATCTGCTTGGATTTAAACATACCAGTATTCATTTTCACAGCTGCATAGTATTTCTTTGAAAGGATGTGCAAGAATTCAATAATTTTGCCTTCAGAAAACGTGTTGTTCCAATTTCTCTGCTCCTATAAATAATGGCCTACCTAAATCCTTATCTATTGGCACTCTTTATCTTTATTTTTTAAAGATTTATTTATTTTGTTTTAGAGAGAAAGACAGAGTGTGAGCACAAGTGGGAGGGGCAGAGGGAGAGGGAGAGAGAATCCTCAAGCAGACTCCACACTGAGCATAGAGCCAGACACGGGGCTCAATCTCATAGCCCTGAGGTCATGACCTGAGCTGAAACCAAGAGTCTGGTGCCTCACTAACTGTGCCCACCCAGTTGCTCCAACACTCTTAGTCTTTTAGGAAAGATTCTGAGAAGTGTAAATGCAGGTTAAGATTTATGTGGATTCACATTGTCAACAGTTACTAACAGGTTATTTTTCAAAAAGGTGGTGACAGTCTATGCTCTTACAAACAGGGATGGGTGTGTATGTTAGACCTCCTCATGCACACGGGGTGCTTTAATTAATTACTGTAGGTGTCCTTGTTTTATTGCTGATATTAGGTGAATAGCTGCATAAGTTTACTATGTCCTATAATATTTGTCATTGGTTTTTAGCAATTTGTCCTTCCTGTGCTTATACTTTTTATTGGACATTTTTAAAGGAATGGTATGGTATTTTCTTAACTGATACAGTTTTCCTCTGTTAGTTTGATAGCTCCTAATAGTGGATCATCATTGTAATTTGAAATAAATCATACTGAACTAGTCTTCTTCTTTTAATTTACTTCTGCTTTGTCATCTTTTTATTTAGAGAACTGTCTTTGATTTTCCAAATTAATTTATCAATGATTTTCTTTTTTACTCTCTTTTTCTTAGGATTTGTACTAAAGTTATGTTCACTTTATAAAAGGAAATATTACACTTTGTGAATTATATATATATCTTAAATATATATAAATATTTATATATATTATATATAAATATTACATATATTATATGTAAATATATATTTTATATATATTTATGATTCCCAAAGTTATTCAACTTTATGCATCTTTAACAGAATTCAGTGTTCCCTACCAGTGGTTTTATAGCATTTTAAATTTTCTTAAATTATTTTTATTTATTTATTATTTAATTTTTTTTCAGTGTTCCATCATTCATTGTTTATGCACCACACCCAGTGCTCCATGCAATATGTGCACTCCTTAATACCCACCACCAGGCTCACCCAACACCCCACCGCTCCCCCCTCCAAAACCCTGTTTGTTTCTCAGAATCCAAAGTCTCTCATGGTTTGTCTCCTGCGCCAATTAGTTTAATCCTTAAATGGTTCTCCTTTCCCCCACGCTGTTTTTTGAGATCTAATTGACATATTCCATTGTGTAAGTTTAAAATGTACAATGTGATCATTTGATACACATATACACTGTGAAACAATTACCAAAATAAGGTTAGTTAACACACCCCTATCCTTACATAGTTACCTTTTTGTTGTTGTTACAATGAGAACACTTAAGATCTACTCTCTTAGCAACTTGCAAGTGTATAATACAGTATTGTTAACTATCATCATCACGCTGTACATTAGATCCCAACAACTTCTCCGTCTAATAACTTAAAGTTTATACCCTTTGACCAACATCTCCCCATTTCCCTCACCCACAGCCCCTGGTAATCAGCATTCCTTTCTGTTTTGATAAGGATGGTGTTTTAGATTCCACACATACATGAGATCACACAGTATTTGTCTTTTTCTGTCTGATTTATTTCACTTAGCCTAATCTCCTCAAGGTTAATCCTACAAGGGGCAGCAGTTCCTTCTTTTTATGTCAGTGGACAATTAGGTTGTTTCCAATAAACATGGGGAGCACACATCTCTAAGAGATAATGATTTCATTTCCTTCAGATAGATACCCAGAGGTACATACCTGGATCATACAGTAATTCTATTTTTTTAATTTTTGAGGAAACTCCATATTTTTTGCATAGTGGCTGCACCACTTTACAATCCCAGTAACAGTGTAAAGTATTCCCTCTTCTCTACATCCTTGAGAATATTTCTTACCTTTTGTGTTTTTCTTGATAGCCTAACAGGTGTGAGGTGATATCTCATTGGGGTTTTGATCTGCATTTCCCTGATGATGAGTCATATTGAGCTTGTTTTCACATATCTGTTACTATTATTATTATTATTATTATGCTATTGAGTTATAAAATTTCCTTACATATTTTAGATATTAACCCCTTACCAGATACATGGTTTATAAATATTTTCACCATTTCATAGGCTTCCCTGTCATTTTATTGATTGCTTTGCTCTGCAGCAGCTTTTCAGTTTGACACTGTCCTTCTTGTGGATTGTGCCTTTAAAATACATATTCTTAAAATTATTTAAAAATGATTTAAAAATCAAATAATATGAACTGTGTGCATACTTACAATTAAGAAGAAAAATGACCAAATACCACTATTTTTTCTCCTGTTGCGAAAAATGAATGAAATCACATATGTCAAGAAAACCAGAGATGAGACATATCCAATACTACACAAGATCTGAAAATAGAAATATTAAGGTTGGATAAGGTAAATCCAAACCTAGGAAAGCATTCATACCGAAACCTCAACTTTCCAAACTATGCTATAGCAAAGGTAATTTGAAATTCTTTAGTTTAAGATTGATAATGTCATTTCAGGGGTGCCTGGGTGGCTCAGTGGGTTAAAGCCTCTGCCTTTGGCTCAGGTTGTGATCCCAGGGTTCTGGGATCAAGCCCTGCATCAGGCTCTCTGCTCAGCAGGGAGCCCACTTCCCCCCTCTCTCTTTCTGCCTGCCTCTCTGCCTACTTGTGGTCTCTGTCAAATAAATAAATAAAATCTTTTTAAAAAATAATGTCATTGCATTCATGAAATATAGTCTAATAAAACTATCTCATAATTTTTGCCACTTACCTGAACTAACAGGTTTTGAATTATATATATAATCTCATCTGGACTAAAAACATAATCCATTATTTGCATCAGAAGGAGGATCAAGAAGTAGAGGGGAATATCCACCAGTGCCTGGCCAAACCAGTAAGCAGAAGGGTAGAGGCCTGAAATCCGTAGCTGGGAGTAAGCTTTTCTCTGGGAAAGAAAAGGAAGAATTATCAAAAGTGCTGAGTAGCTGAGGCTTGAGAAACTGCAAACATGTGGTCACATAATCTTTCATTTTTGTGTGTGTGTTCCTTTAGTGTATTATATTGATACAGTAAATGACACTGTTACCGGCCACACTCCTCCTTTCGGGAGGATTGGTGGTGCTCCATATTGCATGGTGACCTCATTGTCCAAAGGAGAAATGCAACAACAAAACCAGCCCACATTCCGTCATGGAATGACTGGACATTGCCTCATTAAGATGCCTGTTCTTTTCTTTGCAAAGCTACTCTTCCTTTGGACACTAACGGAGACTTGTAAATTGTACAAAGATTCCAGAGATGTAGGTCTACAAATTCCCTGTAAGAGTCTTCAAATTTATGCTGGGTATAAACAGTCCTTTTATAATTGGCATTTTATTTTAGGTCTAAGAAATGATCTTCTAACAAGTCAATTTTATTACTATCTTTTTAGGTTGGCATAAGAAGATGTCTGTTAAAACTAATAAGATAAAGATAAGACACTTATTGCAAGCAGAGAGAGTCAATTATCATTTGGTTTCACTTATTTGTGGAGCATAACAGGTAGCATGGAGGACAAGGGGAGATGGAGAGGACAAGGGAGTTGAGGGAAATTGGAAGGGGAGGTGAACCATGAGAGACTATGGACTCTGAAAAACGATCTGAGAATTTGGAAGGGGTGGGGGGTGGGAGGTTGGGGGCACCAGGTGGTGGGTATTGTAGAGGGCACGGATTGCATGGAGCACTGGGTGTGGTGCAAAAATAATGAATACTGTTATGCTGAAAAAATAAAAAAATTAAAAAAAAAAGATAAGACACTTATTGTCTTGAATAAAGCACATTTTTCATTATTATGCATGAAAACTAGTAAGTAGATTTTGATATTGTGACCCGCTCTAAGTTATATTGTTGTGGTGATTGTCTTAACACAAGGCTTAAAATATTACTTGAATTTTAACAGAAGCACAAAAGCAATGAAAATTTTAAATCTTAAACTGAGTCTATATAAAGACATTCTTTAGGAAAAAAGTTAGAATGGAGATAAATATTCTGGAAAGGGAAGTGTACCTGGAAAAAAATTCAGGAAAGAGAATGATAGCTAGGATGCGTTAGAGAGCTGGACTTTTCCTGTTCATTAATATGTTCAATATATGTTTACTGAGCACATCATGTGCTTTGTGTTGGTTATGGGGCTCTGGTGGAGGTCAAGTTGCAGGGGCCAAAAGAGATAAAGGTGATATGCAAATAAGGGTAGTGATAGCTACATAATTAAAATTGTGAAAACTAAAATTTAAGAAGTAAAAGTAAAAGTGTTAAGATAAGGGTCATAGGAGAGGTGAATTGTAATTAGGGGGTCTGTCAGAGAAGGTTCCCTTGTGAAGGGCCTGAGTGGGGGTCTAAGTGGTGAGTAGGAGTTGCACAGGTGACAGGTAGGGAGCACAGCAGACAGAGAACACAGGAGAGAAGACCTGTAGTGGGTACAGTTGGCCCTCTTAAGAAACTGGAAAGAATCCAGTTGGTTGGACATAATTATCGAGGTAATAGTGGCATCATATCAAAGTGGAGAGAGACATCGGAGTCCAGTTCATGCACTGATTTTCAGGCTACAGCAGGGATTTCATTCTTGCTCCTTGGTTTGCCAAGAAACCAGTGGAGGGACTTAAGTGAGTCATCAGTGTGGTCGGACGTGTGTGTTTAAGTACTTGTTCTGTCCCACTGGGTGGAGAATGGGTAAGGAGAAGACTAATGAGGAGCCATAGTAAGCATTTAAGGAGGCTGATGTGCTCATCCAGGACACAGATGATAGTGGCTCTGACCAGGGTGTTGTAGGAGAGATGGAGGAACGTGGGAAGATTTTAGGTAGATTTCAGAAGCAAATTCCATGACTTCACCATTAGCTGGCCATGGAGGCTAAGGAGAAAGGTATTAATATCATGGAGTTTCCAATTACATTTGGATTTTAGATAAATATTTAAAAAAAATTTAGTACAAATATGTTCCAACTGAATGAAGCTAAAATGCATCTTGAAAGGGGCAGTCTTTTTCAACAATAAGCCAAAGTTCTGGGATGAATTGGTTAGGACTGTTTCACTGTAACTTCACCACCACCTCGAAGCAAAAACCATCGCCAAGAGGCATTGTGATAATGTCAAAGGGTCATGGCTACCAATAAAAATCTCAGCGATAAACCAGATGAAAGCTGCCATTCCCTGTTAGCTGATGATACCTCCTCCGCTGTCCTTCCCGAGGTCTCACCGCTGTTTAAGAAGAATAGCATTTTCTTCATATTTGCCAACCTTGTATTGAAATGCTGGATGAGGGGCGCCTGGGTGGCTCAGTGGGTTAAAGACTCTGCCTTCGGCTCAGGTCATGATCCTGGGGTCCTGGGATCGAGCCCTGCAACGGGCTCTCTGCTCCACAGGGAGCCTGCTTCCTCCTCTCTCTCTGTCTGCCTCTCTGCCTACTTGTGATCTCTGTCTGTCAAATAAATAAATAGAATCTTAAAGATGCCCTTCAACAGACAAATGGATAAGGAAGATGTGGTCCATATACACTATGGAGTATTATGCCTCCATCAGAAAGGATGAATACCCAACTTTTGTAGCAACATGGACAGGACTGGAAGAGATTATGCTGAGTGAAATAAGTCAAGCAGAGAGAGTCAATTATCATATGGTTTCACTTATTTGTGGAGCATAACAAATAGCATGGAGGACATGGGGAGATGGAGAGGAGAAGGGAGTTGAGAGAAATTGGAACCAATGAGAGACTATGGACTCTGAAAAACAATCTGAGGGGTTTGAAGGGGCGGGGGGTAGGAGGTTGGGGGAACCAGGTGGTGGGTATTAGAGAGGGCATGGATTGCATGGAGCACTGGGTGTGGTGCAAAAACAATGAATACTGTTACGCTGAAAAGAAATAAAAAATTAAAATAAATAAATAAAATAATAAAATGCGGGATGACACATTGTTTCAAGCACGTAAATTTGGAGTGTCCCCCCCCTCCAAATGTACTGTACTCTAAATGTACAGTCATAGAGCAGAGATGGGGTCTCTGAGTAATAAGAACATGCAAGGACTTTGTTAAATCTCCTTACCTTATAGTCACCGACGCTGCTCATTGCAATGTATGGAGTGAAACAGGCTGCCACCGGGATCCAGAAGAAGGAGTTACTCAGGTACCCATGCTCATAAGACATGTGCTCCTGAAATCATGCAGAACATGTGAGCTGCTGGCAATTGCACACACAGTTCATTTGTGCTTAATCTTAACTAAGTCATTCAAATAGGTGAATTGGTGCTATGAAGAACGTGGGACAGCCCCCACCTCACCCCAAATCTCTGTAGCTTCCCAACAGCATGCAAGAGGCACTCAACAGTTCTCACAGTTCTTTCTGAAGAGGCATGGAGGTTAAGGCAGGGGTGGAAGTTGTTAACTGCCTGCATGATGGCCACATCAAGCAATGCACAAGGGCAAGGGGAGAGCTTGACAGTGAGGGCCTCTCCATAGCAATCAAAGGGAAATTCTGCTCAGCGTCATCAAGTTCATCTTCATCTACACAAGGAACTGAGGTCAAAGCTAAACACTACCCAAGACAATCACACAGGTCACCTAGGCTGTGGTGGCCACGTACATAGAAGCTACAGGGAGCAGATACAACTAGAGAAAGCAGGATGTCTCCAGAGCACCATTTCTTCCTATCTTAATCTCTCCATCTTTCCTTTCTGCTTCCAGCCCCAGCAGTGGAGAAAAAAAGGGGTGGGGAGTCCAGAGCAAGGTCACTCTCTCCTTTTCACTCCAAGATGTTAGACTAGAAAAGAGGGAAAAGGGCAAAGCCCACCACTGCCCACCCACCCACCCACTTCACCCCCACTGTAAGGCCACAAACTGACCCTGCGGTGTTTGAATTGGATAGGAAATTGAAGTTTTGGACAGCTCTGGAATAATTCTTAATAACAATGAGTGACCAGGGAGCTGTAGAGGATGCCTACGGTGTCACTTCAAGATGGCGAAGGGAGATTCAAGATGGCGCCATGAGGGAGATGCATGCCCTCCCCCCACTGAGAAGATTCTGACTCCAGATATGAGCAGGCCTGGTAAACTACATTTTAAATAAGAACTGCTTCTAGTCCAATTTCAGCCCATCTTGCTGATCTAGTCAAAGCTGAACCTTTAATGGAAACCCAGTGTACTCCCAAGAAAAATAACACAATAGTGATAATGAGAGCAATTTATCGAGTGCCTGTTGTTTCCTTTGCTTATGTGCCGTCCTGCTCCTCTTTAACTCAGTCAACTGCACCTTGTGCTCACATTGCCTTATTTACATCTTAGGAAAACTTTGTGATTACGTTTTCATCTGTATTTATTTTCCTTGTGGATTGCTGAACCAAGGGCTATAGAAGGTCAAGTTGTTGAGACAGCCACTTGTCTGGCCTTTAAGACTCTGGCTGTTTCAGTGAGGTCCCATTACCTACTGCCATCGGTGGTGACAGATCTAAGAAGCTATCAGTTCTTTTTCCCCAACTATTTGTCTTTTCTACTCTTCCACTGACCCCAAGTCATCCAATCCAGGTTATAATGTTACATAATCATCGCTAGATAATGTGTCTATGTATATATGTATGTGTGTATCAACCTGTAAATGTAAACAACATGTGTGTAAAACATAACACTTATTCAAGAACAAGTTCACAAGTTACTTCTGCACTTCAAGTGTCTTCTTGAAAACTTAAAGTTCAGGATAAGTGAGATAATATCATATTGACTTCAGGTGCACCTGGGTGGTACAGTCAGTTAAGCATCTGACTCTTGAATTGGTTCAGGTCATGATCTCAGTTGTGGGATCGAGCCCGGCATTGAGCCCAAGCTGGGCGTGGAACCTGCTTAAGATTCTCTCTAACCCTCTCCCTTTGCCCCTCCCCACTCTGAAAAATTATACTTACTTCGAAATATGTGCTTCTATCAGTCTGAATGCGTTCTGAAGAATTAAAAATTCCAAGTAGCCCATTGCTGATGATATCCATGAGGACAGGAAAGCAATTCAGTCTTTTGGTATTACATGCTATTGAGAATCTGTGATCCTAAAATACAATAAATGTGCATTCTAAGCCCTCAGGAAGCAAATGCAAAATTTAATGAAAGAATATGGTAGAAAATCATTTGAATTTTTGACAAAACAGGAAGGCTAAAGCATTGAATGTGATCAATATCACCATCACTCATATTATTTGATTAACTCCCAATATACAGCAAGGAATTCAGTATTTTGCTCTTTACTGACCATAGCAGCGGACAGGTGGCTCTTTATGCCTAAATGGTCACAAAATGAAATGCCTCAGATGACTTTTAGCAGCAATACCATAAAACTCCACAAAGCAATGTCTCTGTAACATGGCCATAGGCTTCCTTTCAAAATGTGATACATGCATTTTATAAATTAAGAATGTGTGGATACTTAGAAGCAGAGAGCAGGCAGCTACTGTAATGAAAGCATAGGTTTTCACAAATACTGAGCTTGTAGGAGCAATGCTGCGTGTAAAAATCTCCTTTAACAGGCACCTGGGTGGCTCAGTGGGTTAAGCCTCTGCCTTTAGCTCAGGTCATGATCTCAGAGTCCTGGGATCAAGCCCTACATCTGGCTCTCTGCTAAGCAGGGAGCCTGCTTCCCCCTCTCTCTCTGCCTGCCTCTCTGCCTACTTGTGATCTCTCTCTCTGTCAAATAAATAAATAAAAATCTTTTAAAAATAATCTCCTTTAAAATGGCATTTTAAAATCACTTCACAGTATATGTAAGTCAAGTCATTATGCTGTACATCTTAAACTTATACAGTGATGTATGTCAATTGTATCTTAATAAAGCTGGGGGAAAACATACAGTAAAAAAACGTTACCTCTCTCCATATATACATATACACACATATATCATAAATGATATATAGATACATATGTACACCATGATTACTTCTTGCCCAAATAAAAAGAATAAAAGTTATTATTTTTTCAATCACAAAAAAATCACATGGATTGTAGCTAATCTAATTACTTAAAGCAAAGCTTATTAATCTTAAGAATGCGATTTTTTTAAAAGATTTTATTTATTTATTTGACAGACAGAGATCACAAATAGGCTGAGAGGCAGGCAGAGAGAGAGGCAGAAGCAGGCTCCCCGCTGAGCAGAGATCCTGATGCGGGGCTCAATCCCAGGACCCTGGGATCATGACCTGAGCTGAAAGCAGAGGCTTTAACCCACTGAGCCACCCAGGCACCCCAAGAATGCCATTTTTTAATAACTATTTTTCTGAGCACACCAGAAACTAACCTGCTTACAACATACCAAGGACGAGTTTGATCAAAAGTAATTTCTAATTTTATCATGGGCACAGAAATTACTTCTGAAAACTAACTCTGATAAGTTGCAAATGGTCAAGCTTTGCAACACTTACCTACAGTGGTTTACACATATAACACTGTCTTTTTTTATTTTTAAGATTTTATTTATTTAGAGATCACAAGTAGGCAGACAGGCAGGCAGAGAGAGAGAGGGGGACCAGGCTCCCTGCTCAGCAGAGAGCCCAAGGTGGGGCTTGATCCCAGGACCCTGAGATCATGACCTGAGCCAAAGGCAGAGGCTTTAACCCACTGAGCCACCCAGGCGGCCCACATATAACACTGTCTTGCCATCTTTTTTCATTTGTCTACCACAGGGATCTCTCCCCATACTCCCACGGGGCCTAGGTAGATCACATACATGGGTGAAGCAGCGTAGGGTTAGAGCAAGTTGGCTAGTCCAGGTCTAAAGCAAGTTTAGTCCAGCTCTAAACTGGGCAACTGTTTCTCAATTCCAGCTGCAGACTGTCAGAATCAGCACATGGAAGGGATTTTCAAGAGAAGCAGAAAGTAAATTTTCATTAGAAATACACCAATCTTAAATATTGCTAAATAAGACATTCCCTTCTCAAACTTTGGTGAGCATAGGATTCTGCAGATTTTATTCAAGTGCTGTTACTCAGTAGGTCTGGAGTGGGAGCAGAGAGTCTGCATTTCTTTTCTTTCTTTCTTTTTCTTTTTCCAACATCTGGCATGTAATTTTAATTAATTGATTAATTGATTGATTAATTAATTTTATTATTACTATGTTCAATTAGCCAACATATCATACATCATTAGTTTTTGATGTAGTGTTCAATGATTCACTAGTTGAGAATCTGCATTTCTAACAAACTCTTAGGGGATCCACTGTTGTTGATTCATGAACTGCAAGTTGTAGGAAACAGAAAGTTTTTAATATCAGATAGCTGAATATAAATATTTATCTAAAGATTTGACCCATTTGTGTAGAGTTTACTGCTAAGACATGAACTTTTTTCCCCATAAGAAATATACAAAAATCTACTGTAAAAAAATTAAGAACTTTTTTTCTGGTAATGGAGCTGAAGTTCGTAATAGATATTAATCAGACTTATTCTTAGATGATTCATCAAAGAGTCATTTGAGTTAAAATCTAGTTGAGAATAAGATTTAAATTCATTATTAGAATGGAATAGAATTGATAATAAGGTTTAAATTCATTGTTAATAATAGTGCAAATAATTTAATAAGGAATAAAAACAAATGACATTTAATTCTATCTTGTTATAATGGAGGTTATGGGCAAATATTTACACTCACAAATGAGAGATATCCCATCTGTTTGTGTTAAACTGACCTTTTATGTCTGTTGTTAGGTATTACTCAAATGGCCCTTGTACCCCATCATTGGTAAGATGCAAAATCAGAGCCCAACATACCTTGTCATCACCTGACACAGTGATAGCACCATTGTATGATGGCTCGTTTGGGCCACTTCTGGTTCCAAAGGCATCCACTTCCAAAGCTATGTTCTGTTGCCTCAGTGAATGTATAAAGTTATCAATACTTGACCCTACCATGAAGGTAAAAATCAAAAGAAGCAAGGGAAGTAAAACAACATATAAGTAATATAAAAAAAAAAAGCTAAGTGATGTCACCCAAAGCATACCATAATAAAGACTGTCTAAGGATTTCCTTAGAAAGGCAGAATTGATACTGTGATACCAAAATTCTGATATCAAAGACAGGACAAGATGACTTGCCCTAGAGCCTAGCCACTTGCATATAATTTCTGTTAATGTAAAAATACTATTTTAACATTAACATTATAATCCTTAAAGATATTAATCTTCTATTTTCTTAGAAATTTGGAACAGATTTTTTTCTAGCCCTCAAGAACGCATAGAACTTAAAAAATGTTGTGCAAAGACCTCAATGATCAGTCAATGGTTTATCTTACTAAATACCCTTTTGTTGCTCAGTACAATCAACTTCAGGATTTAAGTGACCTTGCGGGATGTATTTCTAAAATAAACTCCCCAACCTTGAATTTTACATTTCTTTTTAATTAAAAAAAATTTTTTTTACTTTTTAAATAAACATATAATGTATTTTTATCCCCAGGGGTACAGGTCTATGAATCGCCAGGTTTACACACTTCACAGCACTCACCATAGCACATACCCTCCCCAATGTCCATAACCCCACCCCCTCTCCCGATCCCCCGACCCCCAGCAACCCTCAGTTTGTTTTGTGAGATTAAGAGTCACTTATGGTTTGTCTCCCTCCCAATCCCATTATTTTTTCATTTTTTAAATTAATTTCCTATTTGGCCTCATAGGTGATCTAAAACACGCAGAATTTTTTCTACCCCCTCATTGTTTATGTTGTCTGGGGAAACTCTCAAGAAGAACAAAGCTGGAAAATTACATTTGCTTCATGTTTACCTGTTTTATTGATGACCAGTAAGTGGGTCAGAGGAGCTTGAGGCAGTTGTCCCGGTGAGAGGAAGTACATATCAGGAGCCAGTCCCCAAGAATAACTTTTTTGATATAACTCATAGAATAGATGCTCTAAAAGCTGAGGGCAAAAGCTGATACCAAGAAGCAATAATCTACATGGAAGAAAATGTAAAAGGAAAAAAAAATTCATCTATAGCAACATTTATAGATTTTTAAGTTTGAGTAGATAATGGATATTAAAATAGAAATAAATTCTAAACACTAAGCAAATATAAGAATCATGCTTCTCCCCGCCCCCACCCCACCCCTTGTTTCTTTTTTCTGAAATGAAATGGTTCCTACATATCTATGCTTGATCTTTCTATCTCTCTAATGGCTCTCCCCCACTCCCCTGCCCTGCCCATTTTGGACATGTCACTCAAGTTCATGAGGTTGGCTGGGTAGGACTCAAATCTCTCTCCAATTTCCACTTCTTTCCTCTGTTTCCATCTCGCATTTCTTCCTTTTTCTAGACCACTGCACACTGGCATGCCACTCAAGCATTTTCCCTTCCTGTTTCCAATTTGTATAAATTACATTTTCTCATTTATTCAAGTTCCAAGGGCCATTTTCCACTAATCTGTCTCCTTTAAGTCCCTTTTCCGAATAGCTGAAAATTTCCATCATATCATCATTATTAGGTGCCTAAAAACCTTTTGTCTTCCACTTTCTAAGTTTGGACCTTAATTATCTCTCTCCTGACCTCTTTCAATATTGTCCTCAATGACTGTTTTCCCGGTCTCTAGAGTCTACTATTTCCAAGCCAATTTTGCACTGTTGCCCAATTAAGTGCAATTTGGCAATCTGTTTATTTTTTTTTGTTTTAGAGAGAGAGTGAGAATGAGCAAGAATGAGGGGAGGGGCAGAGGAAGAGAGAGAGAAATCCCCAAGCAGACTCCCTTCTGAGGGCAGTGTCTAACACAGGGATGAATCTCATGACCTTGAGATCATGACTTGAGCTAAATCCGGAGTCGGATGCCCAGCTGGCTGAGCCACCCACAGTTCCCCACCTAGCAATCTGTGCTAATTATGTCAATCATCTTTTCAAATAAAAAAATTTTCAATACTTCCTTTCTAGTCACAAAGCCCAAACTCTTCAGCTGTATGTAATACATTATGAAAATTATTTTTTAGGGGTGCCTGGGTGCCTCAGTGGGTTAAGCCTCTGCCTTTGGCTCAGGTCATGATCTCAGGATCCTGGGATCAAGCCCCACATCAGGTTCCCTGGTTAACTGTTACATTTTCCTACACCAGACTCCATTTCTCACAAAAAAAAAAAAAAAAAAAAAAAAATCACAAGATGATTTTTCTGATGCCCATATTGGAACCTAATCTTTTGCATACTGAATGTTCTGATAGACAATATTGTCTAATTTTATGTTATGGTTTTTAGTATACTTCTAATCACCTTCATGAGCCAAATCTCATGTCTGATTTATATTGGTAAGTGTTACAGATATTTAACATAGAGTGTTAGGCAGAAGTGCTAGCAAGTATTTTTTAATGAATGAGTCCTGGCTGGAGATCAGGGTTTTTGCAAGGAGGTGCTGCTTCATGAAGGACCCGAAGCTAAAGGGAAATGTGTGAACCATGAAGCAGGTTCCCGAGGATGGATACAGGCTCAGATACTGCCTGACACAGAGGGGTTTGGGCAAAAAGAAAGTTCTGGGGATGGGACCCGAGTGCTAACTTCCATGCTTCAGAAAAACGATTTCAACTCTTGGATAAGAGCAGATTCTGTGTGGAATTAAAAGAAAAAGCCCAAGCTTTACCAGGTTTAGTTATATACCCACCCAAGCAATTAGAAATTATTTTCTGGGTTTAAAAAAAAAAAATGACCACATGCAATTGCTGTGCTGTATCTCGGAGGTGTGTTTGTTTTTTTCCCCTTGAATTTATTTCGAGAGCACTGACCCAACATATCTGAAACACCTGGGTACTCACATGGTCAACAGGGTTTTTTTTTCATTCTTTAACTTGAGGAAGCGAACTTTTGCTACTGCAGAGAGCTGTTGTCTCCAGAGAGCCATGCCACGGATGGATTTCTTTGTTTCCTTAAAGGAAGACAAAACTTGTTCCAGCTCAACAAGGCTTCCTGTGTCTTTTGTCCTATTACTTTGTAACTCTCCCCAAATTCCAGCATCTATAAAACATAAAATTGATAATTTATAAGGTGTCATTTTAGATGCATATTACTTAGATTTCTCGATGAACATCTTTCCACCAAGTGGTGATGGAGAAGAGAATCTTGGGCAAGGAGATGCTAATAAATGAATTCATGGCATTACGAGAGTAACAACTAAAGTAAAGGAAACAAAGCAAAAAAAAAAGCATAATACAAGAAGAAAAACTAATGACATAATAAAAGAAATCTTGTTTTTTCTTTTTAAAAAGGTTTGGGTCTATAGACTTAAGGACTTAATTCATTCTCAGAAAGTCAATGAAAAGAAACCCATATTTAGCTTAGAAAAATATACTCATTGCAAAAGATAAACTATCAGTATTTCTGACTAAGGTAGAAAAGTCAGTATATATAGAACCCTCCCTATCCCCTTAAAATTGGTATATTTTAAGGATATAAGGATATAAAATTGGTAGAGACAATATTTTTTTCATGTAGCCATTTCTTGAAGACAAGAAAAAGGTTACTTCTTTTGGAAGACATGCCTAGAGAAACTGATCAGCTCTAGACTTTTAGAAAGCTCTAATATATGTATACTAAAAGTTAAGCATAACCACAAGTACATAACTTCAGCAGTGGGAAAAACAGAGAAAGAGGTATTTTTAAAAACCCACTCAACCAATAAAAAAATACTCAAAAAAATACCGACAGCAAATCTTCTCATAACAACAATGGAATCCTGAAGACATTGAGACAATATCCTCAAAATGTTACAAGAAAGGTTACCTGTCAACATACAATTCTAATTTCCTTCTCTCTATAGCACTTACACATTTATTGTCTACTCCATGAGGACCTAATCTTGTGCACTGCCATATCCCACACCCTTAGTAAAATGCATACTACAAAATAAGGAATTTAAGAGGGGGGACTAGCATTGGGAGAAAAGGGAAGAAAGAGACAGAAATACATCTCTTCTCTGCTCTAAGAATTGCCAAGACCAGAGTGAGTCAGAGCACCTCCCAAAACATACAACCTCATCTATATTTTCAAGAAAGAATATTCTACAGAAAGGTAAAATTGAAGTTTCTTCTTCTTCTTTTTTTTTTTTACCTGATTCATCAATAGCTGATTTTCCTTCTAATTTCAAGAACACTTCATTCAAAGTTGTCATGAAAACTCCATAATTCTCAATGCCTTGGTTAGAGCATCTATCAAGGTCCCTGTAAAGATCTAAAAGTAGTCACAGAAATGCATTAGAAGAATATAATTTGTAATGATATTAAGTAACTACATTTTTCAACAATAGATAACATGTGTGATAGCCCAAGAGCATTCAAGAAACAAAGCTATGATATAGACATTCCCTTATTTCTAAAATAACCTATACAGTGTGTTTCCATGTCTTGAGTATAAAATTGTAATCATCTATGTTTCATTCTTGGAAAGCTACATATGCTGAGTTCATTAAGAAATATTATGTTTTATTTATTCTGTTTTAAAAAATTAATTCTGGGGACGCCTAGGTGGCTTAGTTGGTTAAGCCACTGCCTTCGGCTCAGGTCATGATCCCAGGGTCCTGGGATCGAGTCTTGCATTGAGCTCCTTGCTCGGCAGAGAGCCTGCTTCTCCCGCTGCCTCTGCCTGCCTCTCTGCCTGCTTCTGTGTACTCTCTCTCTCTCTCTCTCTCTCTCTGACAAATAAATAAATAAATAAATAAAATCTTTAAAAAAATTACTCTGTTTGATAATAGGGAATGTAATAAATGAACTGAATGCTTGTGGTCTCCCATAAATCCCCTTAAATCTGTATGTTGAAACCCTACCCTCTGGTGTGATGGTATTAGGA
The DNA here is from genome assembly GCF_902655055.1 of Lutra lutra. NCBI lineage: Eukaryota > Metazoa > Chordata > Mammalia > Carnivora > Mustelidae > Lutra > Lutra lutra. Next base: position 11,133,341 of record NC_062293.1, on the reverse strand, counting down.
GGTGGGGGCTTTGGGAGATAATTAGGGTTAGATGAGGTCCTGAGAGTGGAGCTCTCATTAATGGGATTAATACCCTTGAAAGAGTCACAAGAAATCTGGCTTCCTCTCCCTGCTCCCTGCCATATGGGAAGACCAGGAGAAGTCTGCACTCTGCAACTTCAAAGGGGTATCTCATGAGAACCCAAAGGTGCTGGAACCCAGATCTTGGACTTTCCAGCATACAGAACCATCAAAAAATCAATTTCTACTGTTTGTAAGACCCCCAGTCTACAGTACATGCTATAGCACCTATGAATGACTAAGGTAGGAAATATTAAATTCTAAATCCCCATTCATTCAGGAATATAAGAATGTAAGAATGCTCTTAGGAATAACTAGTAGGCAATAGAATACAAATGCAAAAGAACTAATGTTTATAGAAATAATTAGGTGCTTCACAATCTTCCCTATTTTAGAGAAATATATAAGTTAAAGGAAAGAACAAAGTATGTATGTAACTTTGCATTTACTCTCTTTTTTCCAGCTTCTGACCATGGTATGAAGATTACACAAGAGCCTTCAAAGAAGGTAGGACTTGAGAGACAAAACATAAGAGACTATTAACTATAGGAGACACACTGAGGATTTCCGGGGGCGCTGGGGAATGGGGTAACTGGGTGATGGGCATTAAGGAGGACAAGTGATGTAATGAACACTGGGTGTTATATAAGAATGATGAATCACTGAACTCTACTTCTGAAACTAATAATACACTATTTGTTAATTAATTGAATTTAAATTAAAAAAAGACATAATGCTGCAAAATTTTTTAAAAAGAAGATATGTCTTTATAAGGATTAGTAGGCCATTTTGAGGGTTGTTTTTGTTTTTTGCTTTCTTAAAGATACTGGGCATAATTTGGGGGCAGTTCAGGAAAATTTGAAGTAGAATAAAGGATGAACTAATTCAAATATTGGGAGAAATTAAAGGTATCTATCTTAAGAGTGTGTTAGATAAATAAAAATACAGAAGTAGTCACAATTTCTAATGAGTTCTAAGTGTTGGTTCTTTTTCAGTCCTTTTTTTTAAATTGTGCATTCCCCTCTGAAATGCATTTAACAAATAATCATTTAACACTTTGTTTTGTGGGTTTCATAAAGATTTCTGTTTCCATACGTATATGTATATCAAAGACATGGTGCACACATCTAGGACTACAGTTACTTCACTGATTCTAAGATAAATACATTTCATCATCTTTTACCATATTTGAAATGAGCTGTATCCCAAATGTTGGTATGTCAATGTAAAATAGACATAAATGGTATGTCATTTCTTTCTATTTCACATCTTACACCTGAGGCTGTCTTAGACTTGAAGAAATACTATAACTTCTATGTCAGTTATGATTCTAGGTGCTGTGCTTATTTTTAATATTTTAATAATATATTTAAATATATTAAATCATTTAATCCTCATGAAAATCCTATAAAGTTAGTACTATCATTATCCCTTTGTTACAAATAGGGAAACTAAAGTACAGAAAAGTAATATAATTTGTCCAGGATAATGGAGCTCATAACTGCCTTGCTGGGATTTGAACCTACCCAATCTGGCTCTATTACCCCAGCTTTCAATGACAGCATGCTACTGTCTAGTGCTGTATTTCCTTATGAACCATGATTATGGCAGATTTATTCATTCAAGCAGACAGCCACGGAGCCATTAGCATCCATTAAAAGCTGGCAAATTCCTTGAACTCAAAGTAAACACATTTTATGGTCATACTTTTTTTTTTAAATGCCATCTACCTCAAAACTCTTGGCAAATGAAAGCATATTAAGAGATGAGCTAGAAAAGTAGATGGCACTGAGCCTCTAGGCTTCTGTATTTGCAGCAAAATTGTAAGTTTAGAAGTTTGGCAACATATGGTTTGATTGTAATTACTATTCGGTTACTTGGATTACAATATTATGTCATTGTTTATAATAAAACCATCTACATGTGGTGGTGTACCATTCCCTCAACTCCCATTTAATACTCCATGCTGTTTTCACAGACCCCTCCTTGCCCGGACCAGGCTCTCTCATTCATTCCTGAAACAAATGTTCCAAATATTCCTAATTTTAGCTTGATGTGGTCCTATACCTCTTAACTGTCTAGGTTGCCACTTGAAGCATATTTGGCATCTTTTTCCTCAGTTTACTCATAAGTGATTTGGGGATAATATCAGGAGCTAATACTAGCAGTAACTCTGGGGAACATCAAAATGTTACGCACACTGCCATGCACTTAGCAAGCATAAAAGTGTCAGCCATCATTCTTAAGACAACTGTTATTGTTAGTAACATTGTTATAAATCATTCTGTGGTCTCTATGTTCTGTTACCTGGAAATTTGTTTGTCCTCTCCAAAGGCAAAATATATACAAGCTTTTCTTCACTCTGTGCCCTTAATTTGGCATCAGGGATGTGTTGTTTAACAAGTGATGTTATACTGTCTGGATCACACATTTCATTCAGATGCAAACTGACATTTAAAAAGAGCATGTTAAAGCTATTTTTTATCAAACACCATCTCTACAAACAATTGTAGTAGGTTTGTCACTTCATTAATATTTATGAGATGATTATATTTATATATATATATATATATATAGAGAGAGAGAGAGAGAGAGAGAGAGAGAGAGAAAGAGAGAGAGAGTAATGGAAGAAGCAAGACATACTAAATAGTCCAAATATAGTCCAAACTATATAATCTAGAGGCACTAATGTAAGGGGTAATAACTCAAGTATTATTATTTGGAGGGAAGAGATATTCAGGTAGATGTTGGCTGGAGTGAGGTGGACGAAATGCCTGATTTTCAATCCATCTATCCAAAAGCTCAGATTCAATTTCCCTTTTACAATAAAGTATGGGTTTTACAAAAACTAAGACTTGAACATGGTGAACACAGACCCAGGAGTACTTGATAGTGTCATTAGGATCATGGTCCTAATGTCCCACTGATCCATGTTCCTGAACTTAGGTTTAGTTAGTCTTCCAGCATCAATTTTCCATCAAAATTCCAATCAATGTTCTAATACTCAGCTCTCAAAGAAATTCAAAAGACAGACTAGAATAAAGTATGCATGTGATCATACAGAACCTTGCACCATATATGTTAGCTAATTTTATCATTTTTTGGTCCAAAGTTTATTCAACTTAAAGATGAGCTGTCTTCTTAGTGAAAACATGTAAAGTTCTTCATGAAATCATTGGATTTTAGAAGTACCATTACTAGTCACATCCATCAAAATTTACTGAGGCTATCAAATGATGAAGATATCTCTTTGATCACACAACTTAAAAAAATCAATTTTAGATAAAACTATTCTGTGTTTACAAAGCCCCATGTAATACATGATCCTGGATCCCAAACAGAAAGAATGCAGAACCTTCCCTAGAGGAGCTTGGAATGTAGCAGTAATATAAAGCAGCATATTATGGAAGAAGTGAGAGAGAGGGAAGTTTAAGTCAGTTAAGCACTTGGCACCTTGTCAAATATTCATTTATTCAATATTTTTAGCTTTAACTGCAATATGGGTATCATTACCACTATTATATAAATAAAATTACTGAGGATCAAAGACAGGTTAATTAATTTGCCTGAGGTAACAATTCAAAATAGTGCTTCCCAGGTTCCAGAAAAGAGGATGGTTATTAAGGAGAAAATATTCAGAAAAGACCTTTAAGGATGGACAAGATTTGAACTTGGTTAAAATGGGTTGGAGGAGGACATGTCAAACAGATGTCCTACCTTGAGCAGAGAGAAGACAACTAAATCATGGAACATACTTAGAAAACAGTGAGTGGTTCATTTTAGTTGGAAGGTATTGATTCGATTAGATTGTACCAAGTAATCATGATGGAGTGATAGATTTGATCAGATTAAACCCTCAGTACATAATATAGGGTATACCTTTAAATTCTGAGGATAAAGTGACTAAGTTATTTTTTAAGAAATACTAATATTTTAGCAGGAATTATAGGGAGAGATTCATATCACACCTGTAATCTTGGCCCAAAGATTCTACCACTTTAAATAATGGGAGATTGGGTCTATTACTAAAACTCCCTGACATGTCAGAGGCCAATAGTACCATCTTCTTACAGTTATTTGAAGGATTAAATAAATTATATGAGTAATCCACATGTAAATATCCTAGCAAGAACATAGAGCATAGCCAACATGGGATAAGTGATAGACATTACTTAATAACATAACAACAGGGGCGCCTGGGTGGCTCAGTGGGTTAAGCCGCTGCCTTCGGCTCGGGTCATGATCTCAGGGTCCTGGGATCGAGCCCCGCATCGGGCTCTCTGCTCAGCGGGGAGCCTGCTTCCTCCTCTCTCTCTACCTGCCTCTCTGCCTGCTTGTGATCTCTCTCTGTCAAATAAATAAATAAAATCTTAAACAAAAATAACATAACAACAGTAATAATAATAATGATTAATAATGATATTCATTATTATCAGGAAGAGAAAGAGATAGAAAAGAATGAGGGAGACTATGAAATCAGGGAGAACAGAGAGACTTGACATTGTCGTGATGAACAAAAAGGAAGCGTTGGAAAAATGATGAGAGAGGTTGGGAATGTCACTACATTTCTCACTGCAAACAATGTGTTGTGAAGCTATTTTCCAAAAACGTTGTTTAAATTTAGTTTAAACTAAACTAAAGACATGTAGTCTCCATGTCTACAATCCCACCTGCCCTTCATACTAGCTAAGAAAGAGAACAGTGTGGTGTCTTTCTAATGTAGCACTATTGAAGGGAACTTAATAATTTTGTAGCTTACATACTAATACTGACATATTAATGATTAATAACATACTAATACTGAGATCTCCTGTCTGCAACATGTTCTAACATGTCTCCAACAATACAGGTTGTACCTTAAATGGTAGCCAATGCCCCATTTCTTCTTCAGGAATAGAGAAGAGCCTGCACACTTTAGTCTCCCATTGGATATAAACACCTTCCTGTCTAAGCAGAAAAGAAAAACAATGCATCGCATTAAGAGGTTATTCTCTCATTGTTTATAAAAGAACAAATCCATTAATAATATATTTTAGGAGCATGATCCACTAAAATATTTGCATTCTAATTCTGGTCATATGTAAGCCAATTTCCTCGTTATCCAATAACTAAAATGTTATGTTAGTTTATTCTCTCGTATGTTCAGAAAAATTATCATACAATGGAAGGATCTGTTTCAAGCCAACTGACTTTCCTAATGAATAAAACATATATATATTTGAAGAGTATGCTATATATTTACAACCAATGAGTTCTTTGCAATAAGATCAGAATACATTTGTGGGACAATGTACGTGGAGTTGTGGACATTCAAATGGATGACAGCAAGAATCTCCTATACACACACACACACACACACACACACACACACACACACACAGTAGCTGTGTTGGAACTTATCTACACATATTTCACCCACGTCCTTAATTTCTCCACCAAGATACAAGAGAAAACCAAGAACCACCATGAAAGGACATGGATGGAACTTGAAAACTTGAAGGCATTAGGCTAAGTGAGAGAAATCAGAGAAAGCAAAAGACAGATACTGTATAATCTCACTTATATGCAGAATCTAAAAAAAAAAAAAAAGAATATCACCAGCCAGGATGTCAGCCTCATCCATGAACTGAGTACTGAAGAGAATGACTCTATTGGATTTCCTCTCTTTTAGGAGGTTCCATACACGGTGCCTTGAAAGAGGATCTGACCCAGCAGTTGGTTCATCCAACAGCAAAACCTGCACAGTAGGGAAACATAAAATCATTTTCCCCTTTCAGGTAAGTTTTTTTTTTTTTTTAAGCAATATGGAACTAGAGGGTATTATGCTAAGTGAAATAAGTCAATCAGAGAAAGACAATTATCATATGATCTTTGATATAAGGAATTTGAGAGGCAGGGCAGGGGGTTTTGGGGGAAAGGGAGGGAAAAATGAAACAAGATGGGACCAGGGAGGCAGACAGACCCTAAGAGACTCCTACTCTCAGGAAACAAACTGAGGGTTACTGGGGTTGCTGGGGGTGAGGGGGAGGGATAGGGTGGCTGGGTTATGGACATTGGGGAGGGTATGTGCTATGGTGAGTGCTGTGAAATGTGAGTGCTGATGATTCACAGACCTGTACCCCTGGGGCAAATACATATATGTTGATTTAAAAAAAAAACAAACACTCCATTCTTGGCAAAAAGAAAATAATAAAAAATAAAAAAGCAATATATGTGTAAAAGTGTTTGGGAGAAATATCTTACTATTTAATTTTTCATTTGAATAGTTCTTTTACATTCACCATTTGCAAATTCAGTCTGATGGAATACAATAGTTCCACAGTCCTCAATCTCATTCACCAGTAATTTTGGCTTGACTTACCTGAGGGTCTCCTAAAATGGCAATCCCCAAAGTTAGTTTCCTTTTTTGTCCACCGCTTAAATTTTGAGCAAGAATATCTTGAATATTTTCCATCTCTAAGTCCCTTAAAACTTGTTGTATCTAACCAGAAAGAAAGAAAGAAAGAAAGAAAGAAAGAAAGAAAGAAAAGGATGTTTAGTCCAAAACCCAGCATGTTTGTTTTTAAAGACACAGTCGTTTTGCTGTTCATTGCCAAGGGCTTTTTTGCCCTTTTGATGATGAACCATGTAGCAATAACACAAATACATTTAGAATTTTCTAGATAAACAATTTCACGTTCATGGCTGTGTGGTACCTAATATGTTCCTCTACCTCTTGTTCCACTTCATGTGGGTGAATCCCTTTTATTTTAGCGAAAAGCCTGAGATTTTCCTTCACAGTGAGGAAGCCAAATTGCACGTTGGATTGTGGACAGACTCCAGTGAGCTTGCTGATGCCTTCCAAGTCAGCCATTTCTGAAAGGGTGTGGTTATAGATGGTGACCGAACCTAGAAGCAGAAAGGTTAACAGTCAGCATCAGGATAACCCGCCATGCTTCATTTACGATATTTTAAAGGGAAAAAAACAATGGGTGTCCAACACTAGAGTCTTTTAAACATACTGTACCTTTATGGAGTACACTCTTGACTAAAAAGGTAATGCTCACAATTCATCTGAACCAGCTAGAGTGCCCATTCATAAAGCTACTGATCTTAAATATTAAAACCACAAAGACTTTTCTGAATAAGTAGAACATACATCTATTAAAAGAAAACCTTGGGGAAACTTGTAAGACTTGTCTCTGAAGTACCTGGTGTGACTAGCAGTTAATGAAACCACTAACTATTGAAATGAACCAACAAAACTAATTAACGAATAAAATGCACAGTTAATTTATGGGCTCATGTTCTTGCCTGTAATTATCTTCTCACCTGACGTTGGGACAGACAGTCCACTGAGCATGTTCAACAGGGTGGTTTTCCCAGCTCCACTGTGACCAAGGAGGGCAGTGATCTGGCCTTCGTATATGTCAAATACCAGACCTGGCGTAATTACAAAAAACAAACAAACAAAAAAACAAATAAAAATCCCATTCAGAGCCTATATATTAACTTTACATTTGCCCCCCAAATTTTTTTTAAGATTTTATTTTTTTATTTAGAGTGAGAGCACAGCAGGGGGAGGGGCAGAAGGAGAAGAAGAGAGAAAATCTCAAGCAGACCTGTGCGGTGTGTGGTGCCCCATGTGAGGCTCGATCTCACGACCCTGAGCTGAAGACCTGAGCCGAAATCAAGAGTCTGATGCTTCACCAACTGAGCCATGCAGGTGCCCCCATATTCTCCAAAGTTTTTATAATTTCTTATAACATGTATATATTTGCCTAGCAATATTCAAAATAAAATCCATCCCCAAATCCTTCTTTTTAAAATTGCATCTTCCATGATACACACTTTATAGCTATAGCATTGTGATGATATATTATCATGTGATTAACAATTTTTAGGATGAGGGCAGTTTTGTCATTAAAAATGGGCTGACCATAATAAAGATCATTTATTAGGATTAGGGAGTGTGATGAGTTGAACATAAAGAACTTCATGATGCAGTCATACAACTTTCAAACCCATAAGTTATCCATGGCACACCCTGAGTTTCTAAAATTGTTCTATGGTTTTACGTATACTCAGGAGGAAACACAGTGTGCTCAAATGAAGGAGAATTGTGGTCTGGAATATCTGTTCTTTATCCCCATGAAGACAGTACAACAGTGAGGCATAGTCACCAAATCGAACAGCCATATTAAATATGATGTTAGTTCATTACCTTTCAAGGCTTCTACTTTTTCATGTTTTCCTTTTCTATATTCTTTCTTAAGATTTCTTATTCTGAAAAAGGGAGAAAAATGTGTTAAGGACATTGTGGAAGTAGACAGAGAGTTGAGAAATCAAGTCTTTGGGGTTGTGAGAAAATTCCAGGGGCTCTTTCCCTCACGTGACCCATAGTGATGGGAACTTTCCTCAGGAGACAATGGCAAATTGAATGAGGAATAAATGTTGAGCAAAGACCCAGGGAAGTTAGGGCTTTCTAGTTGTTTGGAAATAAAGAAATCAGCATTGAATAAAACACATCCGTATCTCAAATGGAAGATATGCATGGCATGAGTACCCTAACTTACATTTTCTTCCCATCTCTCTGGGTGCTTTTTCCCCTTTTCTGCATCACCTGCCTCTCCCTTCTCCCCTTCTCCATTAGGAAGCAAAGAGGAGAGAGACAGAATAAATTAGAGAGAAAAGATGAAGAATAACAAGGGATACGATGACAGTGTCTTTCCTAAAGAAAACAGTCACAGAAAGGGAGCACAGCATCAAGAAGAGGGAAAAAAGAAAATGAGAGAATGGAAATATGAAGATTATTTATTCCTTGATATTTGTTCTGCAATAAGATACTTGTAAGTATAAATGCTGACAATGTGGGAAAACTGAGTGCTTTTAACAATAATCGTGGCCTTTTGTGAGTGGAACGGCCTGGATATAGGTGGGTACAAAGAGGCACCCAGGAAATCTTTGTCACATCTATGTTTTGCCAGATAGACCTCGGGTCCCTGGCCTTTTCTCCATTTGCACCTTCGTGTAATTTATTTATTACCTGATGGCTTCTTTCCCATGGAATTCTGGAGACACCGGTTCAAAAGAGTCATTGGATGAAGAATTTGAATCTATTTCATTCTCAAGGGCCACATGATCAGCCCTTTGGTGTTGAAACCAAGGAGAGGAATTCAGGAAAAACCAAGGAGAACGTCGATGTCCATATTCAGCTATATGAACAGGAGGCAACTGAGTGTTGGATCAGTCACTTCTTTAAGGGTTATTGATCACAGAACAGTTTGTCAAGGCAGCTGCTTTGGGAAGCATTTAAACACCCTTAAGATCCAGTACCATCTAGCTTTCTTCATCTAGCACTAATATAAGCACTAATAGTATAATTATCCTTCATCTCTTGCAAGTATCTCTTTAAAAAGAAACAATTTAAAATATTGTGGTAGAATGAGATCTTAGCAATTCTATTAAAACGAAATGCAGGCATGGAGGACAAGGGGAGATGGAGAGGAGAAGGGAGTTGAGGGAAATTGGAAGGGGAGGTGAACCATGAGAGACTATGGACTCTGAAAAACGATCTGAGAATTTTGAAGGGGTGGGGGGTGGGAGGTTGGGGGCACCAGGTGGTGGGTATGGTAGAGGGCACGGATTGCATGGAGCACTGGGTGTGGTGCAAAAATAATGAATACTGTTATGCTGAAAAAATAAAAAATTAATTAAAAAAAAAATAGAAGTTACCAAGAAAAAAAAAAAAAGCAGTGTTTTGCCTTTCAGATTTTATAATGCTTGTGGTACTTGTTAGCACTTTAAACCTGGTAATTTTTTTTGCATTCCAAATAGATATTAAGTTTCACTTCTAAAAAAAAAAAAAAAAAACGAAATGCAGAATACCATTGGGTTCATTTTAGAAATGTTGAAAAAAATGCTTGATAATTTGTATTTGGTATGTTGTAGACAGTTATTTTAAAGAAATGCACTGAATGAAATTGCACTGATACACAATTAGGTTACTACTTACTGGGCAAAATTTTGTCAAAATATAATGTCAAAGCCAAATACAGAAGACCATCAAAAACCAACATGAAAAGAGTAGCTATTATTAGGTATGGGTTGTCGGAAGAATCCAAATGGATGTTAGAATTCACATCATAGTCCAAATGTATAAGCTGGAAAAAAGATACATACATTGAATTTTAGAAGGATAAATGGAGTATAAAGAATTATTATTGTCTTATTTCTGCTGAACACTGAGATTGAAAAAAATAAAACACGGTTCCTGTCTTCACAGAGCTCTAATCTATTGGAAGACATGACACTGAATCCATATAACTATAAATCAATTTGGGAAGTTAGTGGAGGTAGGTACTGAAGGCTTAGAGACCCATTGGCAGAAGTGAGCAAATACTCTGGGAAGTGAAAACTCACAAGAGGGACTGCCTAAGGATTTCATCAGGTGTAGGATGGGGGCAAAGGGGATGTTCTAGAAAGGGGACACTATTTGAAAGTAAAACATGAAAGGCTGGTAATACTTCAATGGCTGGACAGAAGACACAATACTAATTTCTTATTATAATAAGAAATTGTACATGGTACATTGTAACGCACACTATAGTGCGTTACAATGAGTTTATATGTAATGTAACCTTTCATGTAGAATTTTACGGCTATGATGTCACACCTAGAATTAAGTTTTCCAAGAAGGGGTTCAGTTTCATGTACAATTGCCCAATTAAAAACAAAAAATTATTTCTATTGAATTCCTGGTTTTCAAATACTTGTGATAGTATTAAGAGTCATATTCCCTGTGCATTAAATAAGTTAAATGTTCGTTGGGAAAACCCATTGAAAGTAAAAGCAGAACCACGTCAATAATGAAGTATCAACCTATCTTTAATGACTTAAAGCCAGTTATGCTGGGAGAGAAAAATACCCCCCCTAATACCTTCCATGTATATCTTTACAAAAGTGGATAGGAATTTTGATGCTTAGAACATAGAGGATGAATTCCTCAGAGAGAACTTTTTAATGTTCTGTAAAATATTAAGTCGTTATATTAACTCTTACCTGGGCCATTCCAGCAGTGAAAGCAAAAGGGCTAAGAAGACATAAGGTCCATTCCAAAAATGCAGGAAGATGTCTGTACAATGCAGTGAATCCCAGACTCCCCCAAAAGACAGTAAGGAGAAAGACAACCAACCCAGTAAGGAAAGGTTTCTTTATCAACACGCTCATCAGGAAAGCTAAAGTTATCTGAGAGGAGAGAAAAACTTCAGGTAGTATATAAATCTCTGAGAATCATCAGTATCATAATAAAAAAATTTCATAATACAAAAATATATAACATCCATTCCTCTCCCCCTGCCCCCAGATACTGTCTCATGCAAATACTCTTATACAGCAAACAGAAACAGAAGAGGTGTGACTAGAATCAGTGAGAAATGACTGGCAGTCTTTCTCTGAGAGAGAGAGAGAGAAAGATATTAAATTCACCAACTCACCAAAGACAGGCCATAGAGGAGAAAGAGTGTGAAGACCACCATGAAGCCAGTTAGGACGACAACTTGGGCAGATTTTGTAATAAGAGCCATCAAAGTAGCCACAATAAAGATGAAGCCAGCATACATCAAACCCCAGGAGAGCCTAGCACAGAAACTAAGCATCAGTTCAGAGGGCTGGCACTTTAATCATTTTATTTATGCATTTACTCTGCAAATGACTTGGGAAGCTTACCCTCTATGAAGAACAAAGGGAATATAACAGCTAAGAGATTAGAAAACTTCTCTGTCCCCAAAGTTCATATGCTAACCAGGGGAGGTAGACAATAAACAAGTAAACAGGTAAAATAGGTAACTAATTGCAAAATCAGAAAGAAATAGGCAGAGTCATGTAATGAGGGTAATTGGGAATGGTTTTCTGGGAAGACATCTACAACCTATATATCCATTCTGGACTACGTCTTTCAGTAGAGTATAAATACTATGGAGGAAAAACATGAAGCAGGGATCAGCAAACATTTTCTCTGCTGAGCCAGATAGTAAATCTTTTAGGCTCTTTGGACCATATGGTCTCTTGCAACTACTGAAGTCTTCCTTTGCAGTCACAGGAAACATGTAAATGACTGGACTCCATTCCAATAAAAAATTTATTTATAGACACTGACATTTGAATTTTATATAAATTTTTGTGTGCCATAAAATATTATTGTTCTTTTGATTTTTAAGGCATTTTCATAAAAGTCATTCCTAGCTTGCATATTGTCCAAATAGCTTGCTAACCCCTTATAGAGATGATTAGATATGGATTAGGTATAGATCAGATACACAGGTAGGCATTGCAACACAGAGATACAGAAGGATAGATGGATACGAAGATATGTTTTTCTTGCTATCATTGCCACAAAAAACAAGAATAAAGTTTTTTATAGGGGAAAGATAACAAGCTTTCTAATCATACAGATGTAGGTTCAGGCTTTCTGTGCTACATTGTAATGGCATGATTTGAGAGGTAGCTACAGGATCTCTCTAAATTTCCTTAATGTCTACTGAAAAATAAGATAATTAAACGAAATGTTGTACGTTATGTGTTTAATGTGGTAACTGGTTTATAATGAGACCATGATGAACACTTAGCTTTCTTTTCTCCAAAGTAAAAAATGCCATCACGTTTTAGGAAATCTTGCCTAATTGTAATGGTGCCCTTTGCTCAATCATATCTGTTCATCTGAAATTGTTCATCTCTCTGAGTCCTATAAACTTCTTAATTTCATTCATATGCATTATCAGTAGAATGTCACAGCCTTTTCTTATGGGGGAAAAGACCTGATTTTTTTTAACCTTCCTTCATTGGATTTATTTGGTTTCTCTCTTCTTTTTATCATATTGTTTACTTTTCTCTGACTCTCTGTATTTCTCATTTTATTTATTTTTTTTCTTTTTAAAAATATTTTATTTATTTATTTGACAGATCACAAGTAGGCAGAGAGGCAGGCAGAGAGAGAGGAGGGGAAGCAGGCTCCCTGCCGAGCAGAGAGCCTGATGCGGGGTTCGATTCCAGGACCCTGTGATCATGACCTGAACTGAAAGCAGAGGCTCAACCCTCTGAGCCACTCAGGCGCCCCTAGATTTCTCATTTTAAAAAATGTATAGTGAGTGGGACGCCTGGGTGGCTCAGTTGGTTGGACGACTGCCTTCGGCTCAGGTCATGATCCTGGAGTCCTGGGATCGAGTCCCACATCGGGCTCCCAGCTCCATGGGGAGTCTGCTTCTCCCTCTGACCTTCTCCTCGCTCATGCTCTCTCTCACTGTCTCTCAAATAAATAAATAAAAATCTTTAAAAAAATGTATAGTGAGCAAATTTTTCTTCAGTATTGAGTTCCAGAATTTTAATAGAAAAGAGACACCAGAAAAAACTCCCATTCTAGACCAAACCAACAATCCATTTTCTTCACTTTTGCACTGAGTTAATTGAACATTCTGAAGGAAAAATAAATAAATTGGTTTAAATTGGCAGTATTAAATATGTGGGGTCTTCTTACTCAACTGAACAGTGCCTAATGTTCTTTTTTAAATTTAAAAAAATTTAAATTTAAATTCAATTAATTAAGATATATGTGTTATTAGTTTGAGAGACAGAGGCCAGTTATTCATCAGTCTTATATAACACCCAGTGCTCATTATATCATGTGCCTTCCTTAATGCCCATCACCCACTTACCCCATCCCTCCATCCCCTCCTCTCCAGCAACCCTCAGTTTGTTTCCTATGACCAAGAGTCTTTTAGGATTTGTTGCCTTCTCTGATTTCATCTTATTTTACTTTTCCCCCCTTCCCTTTTGATCCTGTTTTGCTTCTTAAATTCCACATATGAGTAAGAATGTATGATAATTGTCTTTCTCTGTTTGACTTATTTCACTTAGCAAAATACTCTCTAGTTCCATCCACGTCATTGCAAGTGGCAAGATTTCAAATTTTTGATGGCTGAGTAGTATTCCATTATATATATACCACATACTCCTTAGCCATTCATCTGTCGATAGACATCTGGGCTCTTTCTATAGTTTGGCTACTATGGACATTGCTGCTATAAGCGTTAGGGTGCAGGTGTCCCTTTGGATCACTACGTTTGTATCTTTGGGGTAAATACTCAATAGTGCCATTGGTGGGTCATAGGGTAGCTCTATTTTCAACTTTTTGAAGAACCTCCATACTGTTTTCCAGAGAGGCTACACAAGCTTGCATTCTCACCAACAGTGCAGGAGGGTTCCCCTTTCTCCATATCCTCACCAGCATCTGTTGTTTCCTGACTTGTTAATATTAGCCATTCTGACTGGTGTGAGGTGGTATCTCATTGTGGTTTTGATTTCTATTTCCCTGATGCTGAGTGATACTGAGCATTTATTCATGTGTCTGTTGGCCATTTGTATGTCCTCTTGGGAGAAACGTCTCTTCATGTCTTATGCCCATTTCTTGATTGGATTATCTGTTCTTCGGGTGTTGAGTTTGATAAGTTCTTCATAGATTTTGGATATTATCCCTTTATCTTTTTTTAAAGATTTATTTATTTTATTTGACAGACAGAGATCACAGGTAGGCAGAGAGGCAGGCAGAGAGAGAGAGGAAGAAGCAGGCTCCCTGCTGAGCAGAGAGCCCGATGCGAGACTCGATCCCAGGACCCTGAGATCATGACCTGAGCTGAAGGCAGAGGCTTTAACCCACTGAGCCACCCAGGCACCCTACCCCTTTATCTAATAAGACATTGCAAATATCTTCTCCCATTTTGTTGTTGATTATTTCCTTTGCTGTGCAAAAGCTTTTTATCTTGATGAAGTCCCAATAGTTCATTTTTGCCTTTGTTTCCTTTGCCTTTAGAGACGTGTCCAGCAAGAAGTTGCTGCAGCTGAGGTCACAGAGGTTGCTGCCTGTGTTCTCCTCTATGATTTTGATGGATTCCTTTCTCACATTTAGGTCTTTCACCCATTTTGAGTCTATTTTTGTGAATGATGTAAGAAAATGATCCACTTTCATTCTTCTGCATGTGGCTGTCTAATTTTCCCAACACCATTTGTTGAAGAGATTGTCTTTTTTCCATTAGATATCCTTTCCTGTTTTGTTGAAGATCAGTTGACCATAGAGTTGAGGATCCATTTCTGGGGTCTCTGTTCTGTTCCATTGATCTATGTGTCCATTTTTACGCCAGTACCATACTGTCTTAATGATTGCAGCTTTGTCATAGAGCTTGAAGTCTGGGTTGTGATGCCACCAGGCTTGATTTTCCTTTTCAACATTCCTTTGGCTATTTTGGGTCTTTTCTGATTATATACAAATTTTAGGATTATTTATTCAAGCTCTGTCAAAAAGTTGATGGTGTTTGATTGCATTGAATGTATAGATGCTCTAGGTAGCATAGACATTTTAACAATATTTGTTCTTCCAATTCATGAGCATGGACATATTTCCATTTCTTTGTGTCTTCTTCAGTTTCTTTTCTGAGTGTTCTATAGGTTTCTGAGTACAGATCCTTTGCCTCTTTGGTTAGGTTTATTCCTAGTTATCTTATGGTTTTGGGTGTGGTTGTAAATAGGATTGACTACTTAATTTCTCTTTCTTCTGTCTTGTTGCTGGTGTGTAGAAATGCAACTGATTTCTGTGCATTGATTTTATATCCTGCCACTTTGCTGAATTCCTGTGTGAGTTCTAGCAATTTTGGGGTGGAGTCTTTTGGGTTTTCCACATAAAGTATCATGTCATCTGTGAAGAGTGAAAGTCTGACTTGTTTGACATTTTGGATGCCTTTTATTTCCTTTTGTTGTCTGATTGCTGAGGCTAGGACTTACAGTAATATGTTGAAAACAGTAGTGATAGTGGACATCCCTGCTATGTTCCTGACCTTGGAGAAAAGCTCTCAGTTTTTCCTCATTGAAAGTAATATTTGCTGTGGGTGCTTCATATATGGCTTTTATGATATGTTCCCTTTATGCCTATACTATGAAGGTTTTAAACAAGAAAGGATGCTGAATTTCATCAAATGCTTTTTCTGCACCTATTGAGAAGGTCATATGGTTCTTGTCCTCTCTTTTATTAATATCATGTATCACATTGATTTGTTTGTGGACATTGAACCACCCTTGCAGCCCAGGAATAAATCCCATTTGGTTGTGGTGAATAATCCTTTTAATGTATTGTTGGATCCTACTGGCTAATATTTGGTGAGAATATTTGAATCCATGTTCATAAGGGATATTGGTCTGTAATTCTCCTTTTTGGTGGGGTCTTTGTCAGGTTTTGGGATCAATATAATGCTGGCCTTGTAGTAAGAGTTTGGAAGTTTTCCTTCCATTTCTATTTCTTGAAACAGCTTCAGAAGAATAAGTATTAATTTTTCTTTAAAAGTTTAGTAGAATTCTGCTGGGAAGCCACCTGGCCCTGGACTCTTTTGTTGGGAGATTTTTGATTACTGCTTCAATTTCCTTGCCAGTTATGGATCTGTTCAAAATAGGTTTCCTATTTCTTCCTGTTTCAGTTTTGGTAGTTTGTATGTTTCTAGGAATGCACGCATTTCTTCCAGATTGCATAATTTGTTGTCATATACTTGCTTTTGATATGTTCTTATAATTGTTTGTATTTCTTTGATGTTGGTTTTGATCTCTCTTCTTTCATTCATGATTTTATTTGAATCTTTTTTCTTTTTGGTAAGTCTGGCCACAGGCTTATCAGTGTTATTAAAGTCTTATTAATTCTTTCAAAGAATCAACTCCTAGATTTGTTGATCTGTTCTACTGTTCTTTTGATTTAAATTTCCTTGATTTCTGCTCTAATCCATTTTTTCCCTTTTTTTTTTTTTTTTGAGAGAGAGCAAGAGAGAGCATGAGCAGGGGAGATGTAGAGGGAGAGAAAAAGGGAGAAACAGACTCTACTGAGCAGGGAGCCTGATATGGGGTCAGATCCCAGGACCCTGGAATCATGACCTGAGCCAAAGGCAGATGCTTAATTGACAGAGCCACCCAGGTGTCCCAATTCTGCCCTAATCTTTATTAATTATCTTCTGCTAGGTTTAGGGTTTATTTGCTGTTCTTTCTCCAACTCCTTTAGATGTAAGGTTAGGTTGTATATTTGAGACCTTTCTTGTTTTTTGAGAAAGCCTTGTATTGCTACATACTTTCCTCTTATGACTGATTTGGCTGCATCCCAAAGATTTTGAACTGTTGTGTTTTCATTTTTATTTGTTTCCATGATTTTTTAAATTTTTCTTTAATTTCCTGGTTGACCCATTCATTCTTTAGTAGGATGCTCTTCAGCTTCCATGAATTTGAATTCTTTCGAAATTTCCTCTTGTGATTGAGTTCCAGTTTCAAAGCATTATGGTCCAAAACCAAGCAGGGAATGATCCTAATCTTTTGGTACCAATTGAGAGCTGATTTGTACACCCAGTATGTGATCTATTCTGGAGGATGGTCCATGTGCACTTGAGAAGAATGTGAATTTTGTATCTTTAGAATGGAATGCTCCTAATATATCTGTGAAGTCCCTCTGGTCCAGTATGTCATTCAAAGCCCTTGTTTCCTTGTTGATCTTCTGCTTAGATGATCTGTCCATTGCAGTGAGGGAAATGTTAAAGTCCCCTATTACTTTTGTATTATTGTTGATGTGTTTCTTTAATTTTGTTATTAATTGCTTTATATAATTGGCTGTTCCCATGTTAGGGACATAAATATTTACAATTTGTTAGAACTTCTTGTTGGATAGACCCTTCAGTTTTGATATAGTATCCTTCCTTATCTCTTATTACAGTCTTTGGTTTAAAATCTAATTTGTCTGATATAAGGTTTGCCACCTCAGCTTTCTTTTGGTGTCCATTAGCATGATAAATGGTTTTCCATCCCCTTACTCTCAATCTGGAGGTATCTTCAGGTCTGAAATGAATCTCTTGCAGACAGCATATTGATGGGTTTTGCTTTTTTATCCAATCTGATACCCTGTGTCTTTTGATTGGGATGTTTAGCCCATTTACATTTAGAGCAATTAATGAAAGATATAAATTTAATGTCATTATATTACCTGTAAAGTCACATTTTCTATATACTTTCTCTGTTCCTTTCTGGTCTATGTTACTTATGGCCCCTCTCTTCTCCTAAAGGATCCCTTTTAATATTTCTTACAGGACTGATTTAGTGTTCACAAATTCTTTTAGTTTGTTTGTCCTGGACACTTTTTATCTCTTCTATTTTGAATGATATTCTAACTTGATAAACTACTCCTGGCTGCATATTTCTCCCATTTAGCACTCTGATTATATGATGCCACTCCTTTCTGGCTTGCCAGGTCTCTGTGGATAAGTCTGCTGATTGGTTAATGTTTCTACCCTTATCGGTTAAGGACCTCTTTTCCTGAGCTGCTTTCAGGATTTTCTCTCTGTCTCTGAGATTTGCAAGTTTCACTATTATATATTAGGGTGTTGACCTATTTTAACTGATCGTTGAATGGGTTTTTCTATGTCTCCTGGACTTAAAGGCCTGTTTCCTTCCCAGGATTAAGGAAGCTCTCTTCTTTAATTTGCTCCAATATACCTCCTGTCCCCATTTTCTGGGATCCCAATTATTCTAATATTATTTTGCTTTATGGAATCACTTATCTCTCAAATTCTCCCCTTGTGATCTAGTAGTAGTTGATCTCTCTTTTCCTCAGCTTCTTTTTTCTCCATCATATTTTCTTTTATATCACTAATTCTCTCTTCTGCCTCATTTATCCTAGCAGTTAGAGCTTCCATTTTTTTTAAAGATTTTATTTATTTATTTGTCAGAGAGAGAGAGCACAAGCAGACAGAGTGGCAGGCAGAGGCAAAGGGAGAAGCAGGCTCACCGCTGAGCAAGGAGCCTGATGTGGGACTCGATCCCAGGAAGCTGGGATCATGACCTGAGCCAAAGGCAGCTGCTTAACCAACTGAGCCACCCAGGGGTCCCAGAGCTTCCATTTTTTATTGCATCTCATTAATAGCCTTTTTAATTTTGGTTTGATTAGCTTTTTAGTTCTTTTATTTCTTCAGACAGGGATTCTCTAGTGCCTTCTATGCTTTTTTTAAAGCCCAGCTGGTATCTTTATAATTAGTATTTTGAACTCTATTTCTGACATCTTACTTATGTCCATACTGATTAGGTCTCTGGCAGTCAGTACTGCCTCTTGGATTTTTGTTTGTTTGTTTGTTTGTTTGTTTGTTTGTTTGTTTTTTGGTGTTTTTGTTTTTGTTTTTTTTGTTTTGGTTTGGTTTTTTTTGAGGTGAGTTTTTCCATCTTGTCATTCTGTCTTGCAGAAAGTGGTCACTTTTCTATTTGTAGTTTTGCAACAATTCTTTCCTTAGATCTCCAGCTGAGTTTGCAAGTGTTCAGAATGGTTTGAAAGCTATTCTAGCTGAATTCCTGATACCACACGAAACTAAGATCTCCTACTCTTCTTCCATCCTAGACTCCCCTAACATCCTTTTAAAAACTACATTTCATATGTCCAGAACTATTCTGTAGATTCTACAAATCTTGTTTTTCAGTGAGAATAACATCAGTGTGTAAAGAAACCAAATTCAAACTATGACTTTTTCAGTCCATAACTCATACTTTTGCTATTCTATATCTCAAATACATCCCTTGACTAAATTCATTAAGTTTTTCTTGTTGCTAGTTGGAGATTCACTCCTTGGTTTCTTTTTGTTGTTGTTCATTCATTCGTTCTTTCTTTTTAGATTTTATTTATTTGACAGAGAGAGAGAGAACACAAGCAGGAGGAGCAGGAGAGAGAGAAGTAGGTTCCTGGCTGAGTAGGGAGACTGATGTGGGGCTCAATCCCAGGACCTTGGGATCATGTCCTGAGCTGAAGGCAGACACTTAACTGACTGAGCCACCCAGGCATTCATCACTCCTTGGTTTCTTAACTTACATCTACTGTCCTTTCAGACTATGACTAGTCCCAAATTTCTATCAACTGTCATCTAATATTGAATGCTTAATTTTTTGCTGAGCTCAATGCTAAGCACGTTAAATACATTCCCTTCTTTAATACTCATAGCCAGTGAGAGATAGATGCCATTACAATGTTTTTACAGAAAAGGAAACAGATTTTAAGAAATTAAGTAGGTTGTTTGGGGTGGTAATGCTCCCATGGAGAAGACCCATGGCTTCCTATCTCCCAGGGTTGTGTTCTAATAACACTGTTAGTCCTCCACTAAGGAAGTTCTGTGCTGAAAGAGCATAACAGGCTTTTTTTTTCTTTCCCCATCAGTGTCATCAGAGTGATGATTCATTCAATTCAAGGGCAGTATTAACCACCTTATCTCATGAAATATCTGAAATGTATATTTCATTGAATAATAGAAAGCTCATGTTCTTAACATATTTGGCTGTACTCATGTCTAGCAATTAGTGACTGAGAGTCATCATTTTTATTTCTTAATGACTTGGGTATCAGTAGACA
This sequence comes from Lutra lutra, assembly GCF_902655055.1. Taxonomy (NCBI): domain Eukaryota; kingdom Metazoa; phylum Chordata; class Mammalia; order Carnivora; family Mustelidae; genus Lutra; species Lutra lutra. The sequence continues at coordinate 11,112,853 of NC_062293.1, read as the reverse complement.
CCTATGGGATCAGGCTTCCTTTAATTTAAAGAGGTTTGAAAAACTTTATTTACCATGCTTAATTGAATCTATTCCATTCATTTATGATGTACCTCTTTAGGAAAGAATCCAGTTTAAATATCATACTTCATAGGCTTAGGGAGTCCAACCAGCTAGCTTATCTATGTTGCATGATAGATTGTGGCCATGTAACTTACCAGAATGATGACTCTCGAAGGCCCATCATCATCATCAATGACTTAATGTATTGTCTTTCTTGTGTAACATTGACTGATACATAGTAAATGAATGTGGAAAAAGAAATAATGCAGAAGAATATGAAAAAATCAGTTGCAACTCCTGCTTGGGCAACAAAAGGTAATATCTTCATGTTTATACCAGTGATTGACATCAGCTCTTCCATCACTGAATGATTTGTTGTGATCTAAGGGAAGGTATCAAGGAACACACTGTTGTCATCACACCAGTTCTAACCTCGTGTATTTTCTCTCAGTTATAACAAATTATGTGCATTCCACATTTAAATATATATGTTCATATAAATCTATATGACCCCTTGTAGTTACTGAAACACTCCAAGTTCTGGCTGACTCCTTAGAGCTTTCCTATTTACCACCTTCCCTGCACAAAATTTTACTCATGCTTGAAGGTGCAACTGAAATGTCACTTTCATTAGTCATTTTCCCCGATATTTCTCATTAGAGTATGTTCTGCTTCATTGTTTGCCTTGCACAGCATGTGTAATTCCATGATAGAACCTAAACTTTTATTGTGACTTCATGTCCATATTTCTGTCCCCTCAATATCCAGGATCCCTAGAGAAAAATACCTGTGTTCTACTGATTTCTTGATCCTCAGTGCTTAGCATAATGGCTTACATATAGCAGTTGTTCACTGTATTGTGCCAAATAAATTCAGTGACTCAATTAAGTAAATGCTAAGGTAGGGCAATCTATTATAGCACCATACATCAAAATGCAATATACAATGCAGTTACTTTTCTTTAACTCAATACTCACTTCTATAATAGCAGCATTAATGGCAGCTTGAAAAGCTACAAAACCCTTCTCCCAGAACATGGAACCTTCACATGTGATTTTTTCATCCATTACTTGACAATGAGCTATAGTAAAAGAAGAACACAACCATTTATGATGGGATGGGATAATCTTGGTTATAGGAAAAATCAAAACTTCAAATGTTCCAAAAGACACTACAAATCCACAATAATACAGTGTATGATAGGACTTCTCCAGTGAGTTTGGAAGAACATACCCAAGAAGAATACATCAGAATTGCTTTATTAATGTTTTTAAGACCAGTTATCAATAATTTACATTCAATCTTATCATTCTCTCAGTTAGCCAAGAATGCTTTTTTTTTGAGCTTTGCTCTTCTGTTGTTTTTGCCATGAAAGCACTGCATTTTAAAATTTTTTTCATTTTTTTTAAAGATTTTATTTATTTATTTGATAGAGACAGAGATCACAAATAGGCAGAGAGGCAGGCAGAGAGAGACAGGGAAGCAGGCTCCTTGCTGAGCAGAGAGCCCCATGTGGGGCTCGATCCCAGGACCCTGAGATCATGACCTGAGCCGAAGGCAGAGGCTTTAATCACTGAGCCACACAGGCACCCCAGCATTGCATTTTTTAAAATGTTTGGGAATCAATGAGCAAGAATCTTTCCTTCAGGTTATATTTAGCTGTGGCATAGGAATAATAGCAAATATTATTTCTTAATAAAACAATATACTTAAGAACACAGGCTTTATTTAAATAAGAATAAATCGCATTTATATTCAGAAATTAAGAGAACATCCAGCATATGGTTGTGTAGACTTCAGAGATCGCATGTGTCTTCTAGCGGCTAATGACATAATAGCAAAAAAACCCAAAAACCAAAAACCAAAAATCCTTCTAGTAGGAAAATTACCTGAATGGTCTCTGTGTTCCTTCATCTTGGGGATTCTCCCTCTCCAGACAAACTTCAGATGATATGAGAATGTATCATTAAAGATAACTTTTACTGCATCTATAGAGTAGTTTAAATCCAAATCATCCATGCTTTTCTCATCTGGCCACCCCATGATTCTTCTTCCTGGCATGTGAAAGAAAGAAGTAGCTAATAAGGAAGATTTTTATGTGGTCCAATGACAGCAGACCATATTCAATTATGTTACAGTTATTTAATGTTAAACCTCTTTATTCACTAAAGGCAGGGCTGATCCTAAATAAGAGGCCCATACTGTGGCGGAGTGTCTAAAATTCTGGATAAAATCAGAGTTATGGGACAATCACTTTTATCACAAATAGATCATGTCTTTCCAAATAAACTTTTACACCAATGATTTAAAGCATTGAATTTGGGACAATATCAATACCACTATTACACCAGGAATGCCCCTAGCAATACACAGCAATACACAGACCTATCCAAAGTTGAAATATATCATATAATTATAAGATGTATTTTCACGTGACCATGGTGTCAATGTGGCCAAACCTCTGAAGACAACATAAAATCATTAAGTTTAGAGAATGTTTTCTCAAGATAGCATCTCAAGATACCTAAAAGATACAACAGAATTAATAACTGTTACTGACCAAACCCAGACTACTTAGCCCATGTAATTCCCTGCAGCCTGGATTCTGATGGAGCGTACTTCCAGTGCATTATGACATGCTTCTAGTTCTCTGCATCTCCTGCAATCCAGCAGCTGCATCCAGAGGCTTAATCAGACTCTGGTCAAATCCCTTTGGTGAAATTAGAGGTGGTGGTATGTTCTTTCATCAGAGTGTCAGGATTTCTGATAATCTGGTATTTAGAGATATTATTAGCATCCATGGATACTCAGTACGTAGATCCATTAATTCAATGGGGGTTTTAAAATGGTGATATTATATTGCCATCATTTGTTTTTTATGTTTTAATGGAAACATTTATAAAATAGTACTTTCCAGCATCTGTTTGATTATCCACTAATATAGTTCATATAGGATAAGTACTGGGTATCTTCTCTTCATACACAAATTTTCATAAGAAGAACTGATTCTGTACCATATTCTAAAAGCATTTTTTTTCCTTTTAATACATTGTGGAAGCCTGGATTTTATGTATACATTGGAAGAGTTTCATATCATCACACCTACTATTCTTATTGAAGCTCAAAGTATGCCAACTAGACTAGTGGGAGTCTCCTCAAATCGAGTCCCTTTGACAGAACCTGCTCATTATCACTGGCTTCCTAGCAATCTGGAATGACAATATTTGAGAGAGAGAGTGCATGTGCTCAATATTGGGGGGGGGGGGCAGAGGGAATGAAAGATTCAAGCAGACTCTGTGGTGAGCACAGAGCCTGATGTGGGCTCAATCTCATGATTCAGATCCTGAGATCATGATCTGAACCAAAACCAAGAGTCTGACACTCAACCCACTGCACCACCCTAGTGCCCTGACAATATTCTTTACCCTGTAAATTTCCTGTCCCAGACCTCTGCATCTCCTTTCCTCCAGGACTGAGATTCCTGGGTTTCCAAGACAGAGGGGTAGGAGAAAGAGACTACTTCATAATTACCTATTTGGTATATCCCACTTTCCATATGTAACAGCTTTGGGATAACTGCCTAATACTACCCTACCAGGATAGTTGCTGAAAATTATTTCAGTCGTTCACAGATTGACCTACTCTGCTTTGCAAGGGGTACTGGTTTCCTCTCAGGGGGCTCTCTCCAGCTCCATCAGATACCCCACTGCTCCCCTTTGCTCTCCCAACACCCCAGAGAGATGCCATGCAGGCTTGGTGGCTGTTGGTGATTCCTCCCCCCCACTTATATTGTGGGGTTTGGAGAAACACTCTACTATCTAGTTTTGTTGGTAGCTACTGCTGACTTCTTGGTTTTACTGTCTAATTTCCCTCTCAGTTCTTTATGTATTTGAAGAGAATTAAAAACTATGCTCTAGGGATGTCCAATATTTCCAAAATCTTCTTACTAACATACATTTGAATAATACCAGACTGTCTCATTTTGATACAGATGATAATGAGGATAATACAAAATCCCAAAATAAATGTGTGTGTTTTGCAAATCAGGAAAACATCAGGAACTGCTAGAGAACATACCTTTCATGAATGGGGCTGAAGCCACTTTTTCCATGATCTCCTGGGTTGTTTTGGATTCAGGGGCAAATGCAATCACATAATTAGAGTCATTAAAATTATCTACACGTCCCAGATTCATTGCAGGCAATTGAGGAAAGTCATTTACTTGATGTAAATTGGAGGAAAGTCGGTATGCAAGCAATACTAGAAGAAACGAGAAAAACCATTCCTACACAGCAATGAGAGAAAAATGAAACCAATCAAGAGCTGCTCATCCACAGAGAAATCATCCATAAGAACTTCAAACGTGTAGTTTTGTTATGTAGCATGGACCATTTTTTCCACTCTCCCAGTTTCCAAGTGTTTCCGTTTTCTTTTGCCCTTTGATTAGCATATTTTGAAATACACGCATTGTCCATCAAAAGAGAGCTGTAGCACTGATTCCAATTATAATTGAGAGTCTAAGTTTATCATCCTTTAATGTGAGTGTTAGAGGCTAGATTGCTTCAGGAATGACCCAGTAGTTTACAGTCATGCTGACACCTGTGTGTCAATGGGTAGAGAAGTGTTAGGTGTCATGAAATTGGTTTCCAGCTCTCAAAAACAGAAGCAAGGTCCTATTTTTATCAGCTAATGCTGTACATGTGAAGGAAGACTGTCCCAAAACACTGCTCATAAAAAGAATTTTAAAAAGTGTTTGTCGTTGTGACAACATTCTGAAATTGGAAATGCAAGAGAATGCATTTAAATTCTGGTGTTAAGAAAAGACCCTATTACATACTTTTGATTTTAAACACAGGGACTTTAAAATATCTTATTTACCATCTGATCTTATTTTAGTATGTGTGTTGTTCTCTATCTAGATAGATCAATTGACAGTTGTGATGCTTATATTAAAAACAGTTAAAAGTTGGAAGTAACACATCTATATAGTATAGAATTCAACTTTTATATTTATACTTTATAACCTTTACTCCATGCTTGATTTTTGTATGCTTTATTTATTGTCAATCCAAGCATTCAATATATATTTGTTGAAAGAACACACACACATACACACACAATGTTCATAAGATCCAATGTTAATACACTAACCCTTGAACTATGGGCATTTTATAAGTGATTTTAACTTTTTAAATGTATTTTTCTCAATTTACTTAATTTTCTACACAAAGTACATCTGATCATTCTTATCAGAAGAAAACAGTACTGTCTTAATAGAAGCAAAAGTTCAAAATGTCATTTTCTTCTTCTGTTTGTTTATATTTCATTACTTCTTTCAAATTGACACTGTCTGTATCCTTAGTACAAATGTGTAGAAGGGCTACAATTTGTCTTTTGAATTTTTTTTTGTTTGTTTTGTTTTTAATTTTGGGTTACTTGCTGGATTAATTCTGGATTAAATTTGTATCTTTCTTTGACTTTGACCCTGAACTTTTGTACCTATACCTTCGTGAATTTCAAAGGAGTTCATACGTTAAGAATTATTATTTGCAATACAAAGATATGGATTTATTTTTCAGGGAGTTTCTGAATATTGATTATTTAAAGAATGTCTCTAGTCAGACAAATAATATACTTAAAGGACTGTCATTTGAAGTAATAGCAAAGTCCAGAATTTGAAAAAATTTTCCAGCCTGTTAGTTAACAATAGAATATATATGAAATATTAAATAATGAAGATAAACTATTTGCAATGCCCCCTCCAAAAACATTTTCCTTTCCTAAATATGAGACGATGTAGACTCTGAACCATACCAACAAGGTCTCTCTCTTCATCCTCCATTTCTTCAGAAAATTCTTGCAGAGGAGAGCCCATGTTTGCTGACCCACACTTAAGTGTCTCTTGATCATTCTGACCTGTTTATTTTAAAATAAAGAAGTAAAGGAAGTAAATGTGATGGTCTGAAATAGGAAGCATTGTGCAATCAAACCAAAAAGAAACATCATAACAGCTGTTTCCAATTCCATGTGTAGGAAAGGGAGCCAGAAGGCTAAAAACATACAAAGGAAAGCACACGTTAACTAACAAATCAATTAGTTGAATCCTCATAATAAATCTTTGGGATAGATCCTACTATTCTCCCCATTTAAAAGATGAGGGATATGAGGCACACAGAGGCTAAGAGACTCGCCAAACAGCTAATGGTGGCAGAACCAGAGATTTAACTTAGATGACCAAGTTCTAGAGACCTCACTCTTTTTTTTTTAAATATTTTATTTATTTATTTGACAGACAGAGATCACAAGTAGGCAGAAAGGCAGGCAGAGAGAGAGGAGGAAGCAGGCTCCCTGCGAAGCAGAGAGCCCGATGTGGGGCTCCATCCCAGGATGCTGGGGTCATGACCTGAGCCGAAGGCAGAGGCTTAACCCACTGAGCCACCCAGGCGCCCCTAGAGACCTCACTCTTAACCACTGTGCCAATGTTGTTGTTGAAATTTGTCTAAGGATTGTGTGGATCAATCCACCATTTAGGGCAAGATCAGAGACTCTACCAGCATCCAGAGGAGCTCAAGAAGGGATCCACTCAGACTACTTGGTCCATCCAGTCATTATCAGGAGCCCCCAAATGCTAGAAAATAAGGAAAGATTGATTACTCTCAAGAGGCAGAGAAAATATATGATCTTTCCAAAGAAAACTTTATTATAATAAACAGAAGAAAAGTTTTCAAATCTTCCATTTAATGACTACAATAAAATTCAAGAAGAAAGAAAAAATGAAAAGCAAATTACATACTTAAAAATCCCACTGAAGTCAGTAAAGAACATAAGATCTATGCTACAGAGAAAAATTTTGTAATCTTGCCAGATTTTCAATGAAAGTTAAACTCATTTAAAAACATGATTAAAAATACATGAAGTAGAAAAAAAAAGTAAGATCAAAAGTAAAGTATTTGGTAAAGAGATACCCCAAAAGAAGAAAAAAAAACAGGAGAAAAATATATTGAAGAAAGTACCTTGTAAAAACCCAATGGAAATTAATTTTTCAAGGTAGTGGGAAGACGCATATTTCCTAAAAAGGCTTGCCAAGTACCAAATACAATGACAAAAAAAGAATGGTACTTTTAAAATTAAAGGACAGAGAGAAAAGTTAGAATTAAGTTGCAGTGGTAGAGGTGGGGTTGTTCAGGAAGGAATGAGTAAACAGTTGATAATGGAACAAAAATCAGCCTGATATCTTCAAAGTGGAAGTGAAAAAGTGATTCGCCCAATTTCCTTTGAAAAATCTACCCAAAGGGACAAATACAAAGAATTGCCTGAGAAGGCACAAGAAGAAATATATATTTGCAATAAAACTAGAATACGATTTAACCCCAAACCACAGATACTCCCCCACAAAATGTCAGCCAAATTATTAAATGTTGCCTCAAATTAAGAAATACACACAAAAAAGTTTTCCGACTCTCCTGTCCAAAATAGGCATATTGATTGAAGATTAAGAAAATTAATTGAATCTAAAATTATGATGAAATCCCTGAAAACCACACAATAGTCTCTCACTTGAAATGATCTGTAGGGTTAAAGGCCATAGCAGAAGGATGGCGTCTAGTTCCACCTTATGGAGTATCAAGGAGGTGATGAGAATCTGCTTGAATACAATATTGTTGTTCTGTTCAAGTCCACAGCTGAGATATAGAAGAATGTGGAACATCTTTACACCAATGGTAAGAAACAGCAATAACCCAACAAAATTAAAACCACATTTCCCATGACACAAACAAAAAGCAATAGATGCGAGGAGACACTGATGAACTGAATTCTCAAGAAAGACAAGCCCATGATGGGTGTAAAGAGAACCACCCTTGCAGCTTCCATACCTGGGCAAGCACCTCATCTAGGTGTGGGCAGAAAGACAAGGTGCATCCACTGGAAAGGGTATTTGCAAAGATGTGGAGGGAAAATATCAAACCTTAGGGGATGTGTGGGTGGGATGTAAGGAGTAGAATGGAAAAGAGTCTAATATGCCAAGAATAAAAATAGCTTAACCAATTTTTTCTTCACCTTACAGCCATGTTGGATTTTCTAAAAAAAAAAAAAAAAAAAAAAAAATGAAAGAGGTAAAATAGAAAGAACTTTTGAAGTTCTGTGCCTTCTCAAGCTGTCTAGATTCTGAGAACTTGCCAGAGTTGGACCCAGTGGTGTGAAGGTGCTCTTTGTTGGAAAAATATGGGCAGAAAAATATAGTTATTGTGGTAAGGTCTGTTCGGTAAAGGGGTATGTGTGGTGTCATTACAGACAACTTTGATTCTTGCGAAGTAGCGGGCTCCATTTTATTGCCAGTAGAAAAGAGCACCTAAAATAATGTTCAGATTCATGATGTCTGTTACTCCTGCATGCATATGAGTGGATAGGTGGGAGGTAGAAATAGGGAGAAAGAGTGAGCAAACAATGAACACATGAATCAGATAAATTTATATTTGGAGTTCCTTGAACAAAACCTCATTCTAATAGTATATCACTGGAAGCAATTGAGACCTGATGATTTGTAGACCCCCATGGTGTTCTGCTCTTGTCAGTGGAATAGTCATCCATTGCTTCCTATTTATAGATTCAACCTTGGCCTTGGGGATAATCCATGTAAGGGCTTAAGCTCACAGGGAGAGAGTGCTACCCTTTAGGCTTACACACAAATCTACCAATCAGCCAGACTGTCAGTTTCCAATAAGTAGGCCAAGTCATCAGCAGAAGACATTATATATAGAGAACCTATATAACAACAACAATTCAGGACATAGCTGTCTAACAGCCATTAAATGATCTCTTTCAAACCTAGTGAAGGCAGCCAATTTCAGATATAACCCTCAGTCTGGGAGTGGTAGCATGATGTAATTATTTATATGGTCATCCTAGGGCAGTCCAAGAATTACTAGTGTATCTCCCAGAATGAGCTCCATAATTGAATTGCAAGAAATCTATCTCATTATTTTCCCATCAGGAAGAATAACAAAACAACTCTGAGACTTACAAAACACAAATACCCATGAGTTATCCAAGTTGATAAAGAAAACATAAGGTGTCATCTTAGTTAACAGAACCCAACCTTGTAGGAGGGGAATTGATCCAGGAAGTGTTCCAAGCATATTGGTTTGAGCTTTGGTGCAAAGCTTGGAGCACAAGTCAATAGGTCAATAAGACTTGGGTTTTGGGGGTCATGGCATCCTTCTTTGGTGCCATATTGAAGAGAGATGGAAACCATAGAACTGCTATTGTCTCTTCCATCATATTACTAATAAGGTTGTTTCTAGCTACTACCTTCATGGCCTAATGCTGATCTTATCCATGGGGCGAGAGCAAAGCCATGAATATGCTGGTTCCTACTGGTATTCAGGAGGTGGCTCAAATGGGAAGGTCACCCAGTCAAGGCAGAGAATATTGTGCATCCACCATTTCAGTCTGAAAGGTAAGGAATAATTGAAGAGGAATAAGGCAGGCAGAAGAATGGTCCCGTTCTAATCCTGGAACTTGTGAATATATTACATTACATGATGTATTAAGAATTAAGGGAGCAGATGAGAGTAAGGTTGCTAATCAACTAAGTCAGGGAGATTGTCCTGGGTTATCTAGGGGGACCCAATGTAATCACAAAGGTCCTGAAAAGTGAAAAAGAGAAGTAAAAAAGATAGATAGGGCAGGTGCTGTTAAAAGGACTCAAGCCATTGCTGGCTTTGAAGATGGAGGAAGGCGGGCATGAGCTGAGGAACGCCAGCAGCCTCTGCAAACCGTAGAAGGCAAGAAAACAGAATTCTCCCTCACGTCCTCCAGAAACCAATGCAGCCCTGCCAGCACGTTGATTTTCATCCAGTGAGACTTACATCACACTTCTCGCATCCCCAACAGTAAGATGATAAATCTGCTTTGTTTTCAGCCATAAAGTTCAAGGTCCTCTGTTGCAGCCACAACAGAAAATTAACACAAGGAGCACAAAAGAAAGCGAGAAGACAGAGAATAAGACAAGGATGAGGGCTTTAGGGTGTAGAGTTGCCTTTACGAGTGCCCCCTTGTAGAACAAAAATTGTCCAGAAATGAACAAAGGTTCATTGCTGAGTTCCTGATGATAGTGTTAACAGAGCAGACTGTGATGGCCTCGAGACCCCAACTCAAATGAAAGCGCGACATTACCAATTAAGAAATCAGTGCCCTATGGGGGCACCTGGGTGGCTCAGTGGGTTAAAGCCTCTGCCTTCGGCTCAGGTCATGATCCCAGGGTCCTGGGATCGAGCCCCACATCGGGCTCTCTGCTCAGCAGGGAGCCTGCTTCCTCCTCTCTCTCTCTCTCTCTCTCTCTCTGCCTGCCTCTCTGCCTACTTGTGATCTCTGTCTGTCAAATAAATAAATAAAATATTTAAAAAAAAAAGAAAAGAAATCAGTGCCCTAGTAAACCATGGTATCTGAGGGGGTTAAATATGTTGCTCTCCTTTCTTCCTGTGGAGGAATGCGTGTGCCAGAAAGTATTACTGATGACTACAGAATTAACATGATCGGTCACAATTATGGTTATTTACTTCTGTCTGTTAGGACTGATTTTTTTTTTCCCACTACACATCCTGATGTAAATACCAGGGGTGGGGGGGGATTACTATTCACCAGAGGAGCACAAAACATCTAACTAGCTTAAATTGCTCTGAATAGGAAGTCCTGTGATCTAGAAATAATAACGTGGCTATAAAAAGCCAGTCACGCCCCGCCTGATAGATTTCCTCATCTTCAGAGAATAAACACATTGCACAACAAGTTAGATCAAAGATGTAGTATGACGAACAAGGTCAATAAAAATGTTGTCCTACATTTTCTTGATGAAAATATTCTCAAGCCAGTTAAAACAATTCAAAACTCAGAAAATCATGTGCCCCCCTCCTACCCTCCCGCTCCCTACCCCCAGTGCTTAGAAATCCTCTGGCAGTAAAAGTAAAAACAAACAAAAAAGAATAAGTATTTCTAACCACTTGGGAAACAGCCCATCATCATACTTGCAAAGAGGCAACATAAGGTTATATTCCTTTCAATTCACCCAATACCCTTTTAGATAATATATGCTATGCTTTAGCCACAGGGTGAAATGGAAAACAAACAAACAAACAAACAAACAAAAAAACAACACTTAGTTCTCCGACTGGTTTTTTTTTAGCTGTACAATATAAAATACTGGATGATTTGGAGAATCAAAACAACTAATAATTTACTGCATTTACTAGTCCCCATCCAAATGTTTGGCATTCCCTATTTGAAGTCATAAGTTATAGTTTTATATGCAAAACAACCACAATTTTAGAGATTAACTTACTCTCAGGAAAGCTGGAGCAAGAATATAGAAATAGTTCGTCCACAGGTCTCTGCATGTCCTGGAGAAGAATTCACATTCGTTTTGGGTCACTACTACATCATGCTTTTAATTTCAAGTTTATTGCGAATAGTTCCGTTTTAGAATGATTTCCGAAAAGGATGATGGTCCTCATTCAGCTGGGCTGCCAGAAAACTCCGGGCTCACATCACATGGTGGTTTCTTTGCTGTTTTTGTTTCTTTGTATCCCTGCCAGCAACTCAGCAGGGAGTTTGTAGCTGCAGATGGCTGGCAGACTTATCAAAACATTAGGAGCTATCAAACCAAGGAGAATCTAGTCTTTCTCAATTAGCTTTTGCATACAAGGTCCTAATGGGAGAGTTGGCCCCGGGACAGTCTTTTTAAAACAACAAAAGTAAAGAGACAGTTCAGAGAAAAGCAGGGCAGAGGGAGGTTAAAAAAAAAAAAAAAAGATTTTTTCAAAAAATGATAGTATAAATGCAAAACCAGGTCAGAAAATTGCTCAAAACCCTCCAATTGAGTTCTTAAAACCTAGGTATAGAAATATGGCAATGAAGCCATGTAATTTTTTTCAGGGTAAAACCATGAACTCTGCGTTTATCTGCATTTCAGCTACATGCATCCAAGCTAACTGTGCATCACTCTTGGAGTGCAAAGCAGGAGAATCCTTTGAGCAATATTGTGTAAAGTCACCAAGATCTACCAGCTTGTTTTTTCTATAACAAATCCCAGCAAACAAACCACTTTCTCTACAACCAACTGCTGGCTTTGAGTATGTCCAGTTTTCCATATTTTTCAAGACGCATTTGTAACAGGTAAGAGTTGCCCCTCTATCTCCTTTGAGCATTTCATTTAAGTCGAAGACAAGGCAATTGTAAAACTTCTTGTAATTCCTGGAGTTTGGTTTGGGCTGAAGAAGACACATGAGAAAGGGCCACTCTCTTTCTGCTTGCCCTAGGTAAGTCGGCTCCCTGCTTCTGCGCTGTGATTGCTTTCTGAATATGTAACGGAAGGGGAAACAATGTGTTGTGCATGCAATTCTTAAACTGAGCAGACTCATCTGTGTCGCATTGTCTATGATCATCACATGAAATCTTCCTCACCTACTTCCCACCTCAACGTTTATTCAATCCTGTGTGCGCTTTTGCTAATTATGAGTTCAGGAATTGTTCAGCAAGCAAAAAACAAAGGCAGATCAAACTCATTAACGCCTGAGACTGTCAAAAAAACAAAAAACTTCTGAGCGTTTCTGCATATCTGCTGTCTTCTGCAGAAGATACAAAATTATCCCATGGAATAACATCACCAGCATTTTGTAAACAGAGAAAATTATTGAGGAAAAGCTTTTCAGTAACTTTTTCCTAGCAGAATTTTGTATGCCTTCTGATGCTAGTTGGCTTCTAGACTCTATTCTCTTTTTTTTTCTTTTCTTTTCTCTTCCTTTCTTTTCTTTAATTGAAGTAGAGTTGACACATTGACACATAATGTTGCATTAATTTCAGGTGTTCAAACTGCTGATTCAACAAGTTTGTGTGTTATGCTGTGCTCACTCTAAGTGTAGCTAACATCTGTCCATACAGAGCTATTATAATATCACTGACTGTATTCCCTATGCTTTCCCTTTCATCTGCATGACTTATTCATTCCATAACTGGAAGCATGTACCTCCACTGCCCTTCGGACACTATCCTTTCCCTTCAAAATGTGGGCTTCTTCTTCTCGTGTGCTGCATTGTAATCTCCATACCACTGTAACAGAGCAAGGGCATTCTCGTTAATCCTCTTTTCAGCATTTCTTCGATGAAGCCATACATCTTCATTCTTCTAAGTAAGTTTCAGAGTCTGCTTGTCAACTTAAAAAAAAAAAATCATCCTGCTGGGATTTAAAAGACAGGAGAACACTGATTTTATGCAGGAGATAATTACTAAGCAAGGACATATGGCACTTAGGATGTGCAGGATACACTTAAATATCAGCACAATTAATCCACACAATAATCTTATCAGCTTGGGGCTATTAAAATCACCCCCATTTTATGGGATGAGATAAATGAGAGTTTATGAGATAAATGAAGCCCAGAGACTTGCCCAAACTCACACAGCTGGTGACTAGCAGAGCCTGGGTAAAATACTCAGACCAACTTCCATCTGTAGCTTAAATAACATACTATGGTGCCTCATTTGTGTGTGTCTCTGTTCACTCAATGATTCTCACTTTAGATACATACATTTTACAATTCGCCTTGCTTTTTTGCTTCATGTGTTTTGCGACAATATTCCCCAGGGCCGATACCTTACAGATTTCACGTGCTGTGAAACAGTCCTTTCCTCAATTTTTTCCCAGCTGATTGTACAGGGTACTTAGCTTTGTGGACCTGTGTGCAGCCCTCAACACTGTGTCCAAAAGCAGAGGAAAAAACCCAATTTGCAGGGATGCCTGGGTGGCTCAGTTGGTTGGACGACTGCCTTTGGCTCAGGTCATGATTCCGGAGTTCCGGGATCGAGTCCCGCATCGGGCTCCCAGCTCCATGGGGAGTCTGCTTCTCCCTCTGACCTTCTCGCTCATGCTCTCTCTCACTGTCTCTCCCTCAAATAAATAAATAAAATCTTTAAAAAAAAAAAAAAAACCCAATTTGCAGAGAAAGAAGAGTAGAGCCCCCCAGCAGCTTGAGAGAGAGAGAGGGAGGGAAGAAGAGAGAGAGAGAGAGACTGAGAACATCTGCTCTTTTCCAAGAACTTTACTGTTCTTGCTTTTTGTCCTTCCTCAGACACAGCTGTGTGGCTAAGTTGGGTTTTGGCAAATATTCTCCAAAAATTTCTCTATTTTTTTTTAAATATAAGAAACAAATTCTATTTGGTCCGTTTTGTCCTTGCTCTCTTGCTCTTTGTGCTTTCCTGTGGTTTCCCCAACTCTCTACACTGGTCATGTTTTTTTCTCTGTTCCTTTTGTTTTTTTAGATTCCCCTTGTCCTTTTCTCTTCTCTTTTGAAAAGCTCGTGGGTGAGAACTTTCTAGTCTTTCATTCTACTAGTGATCACTCTCACATGTTGACAAACATATTTGAATCTGCCTTACTCTGACAAGGGAAAAAGATCAGCCTAAGTATCTTTCCCCCGTGACCTGCTATTTCTGTGTCCATATCCCACCCTATATGGAACAAGTCTGCCAGCATATTTGACCTTGAAGCCTGAGCTTGACTCCTTACTAGCAATGCAATGCTGGGCAAGTGACTCACCCAGGAGCCTTAGTTCCCTCACCTGTAAGATACAAAGGGTAGGATACTAGGCAACAGGGTCTTTTAGGATTTGAAAAATTGGGGGGTAAGATTAAAGGAAACATCACATATGAAGTATTTAGCCCAATACCAAGCACTGAGTGGACACTCAATAAATGGTAGTGATTACACTCTCCACAGCCTTGGCATAGCTGAAAATCACAGATTTGTTTTTATTCAAAGTATAATTAGCATACAGCATTATATTAGTTTCAGGTGTACACTATAATGATTCAATGATTCTATCCATCACTCAGTGCTCATCACAGTAAATATACTTTAAATCCCCTTTGTCTATTTCATCCATCCCACATACCCACCTGGAAATTACAGGTATTTAAAAAAAAATTATCAATCTGAAAAAATATATACTATCATCTTGATGACTTAACATAAATTTCTTAGGTTACTTGTGATTTCAAGCATATTTTAATATAATTTCTGGTCCTTTGTAAATTGACCAATAGATCTGCCCTTTCTTCTCTTCCTATATTTCTGTTTATGCTGTCATTCTGGATTTTTTTATGTTTTTGTTTCTGACCACAACTGAAAATATCTTCAATTATTTATTTAAAAAATTATGTTACTACCTTCTTACATCTAGTTTTGCTGATAATCATGCTTATCTAACTCTGATTCTCATTAACTTAAAGTCTTTCATAGTTCTTGCTAAGTTATTTCAGGATCTTCTCCTTAGTTGCAGATGTATGAAATTTCATGAAAATGTGCCGAGGATTTGGTTTTTGGTTTTTGGTTTTGGGTTCTGCATGGCATTCTATGGCCACTTGCAATCAAAGAACTTGTGTTTTTTGTTTTGTTTTGTTTTGGACTTTCGGGAAATTACCAGCTAATGTTTTATTCCAATATTGCTTCCCTTTTAGGCTTTCTATTCTTCTTTCCTGTAAATTTATTAGGTATTTTACATAAGTGACTCTTATTCTCACAAAACAAACTGAGGGTTGCTGGGGAGAGGGGGGGTCGGGAGAGGGGGTGGGGTTATGAACATCGGGGAGGGTATGTGCTATACTGAGTGCTGTGAAGTGTGTAAACCTGGCGATTCACAGACCTGTACCTCTCGGGATAAAAATACATTATATGTTTATAAAAAATTTAAAAATTTAATAAAAAAATAAATTTATTAGGTATTTGAGATCGATTGCCTTTGTCTTCCTTTTTTCCTATCTACTCTCTTAAAACTGGCAAGTAATCCATTTCACACCACATAAATCTCTCCAACATACAATTTTTGTTATGTCACTCCCATTGCTGCCTTCACAGGGTCCTGGCTTCTTTGCAAAAGTGCACAAGACTTTTATCATCTGCTCACGGCTGCTCTCCAGCCTGCCTCTGCCTTAACCCTTCCTCCAACTCCAGTCGCACCTAAACATGACTTTTCGAATTATTTTACTTTATTTTTATTTTACTTTGAGAGAGAGAGAAAGAGAGAGAGAGAGTGCAAGCATGCAAGTGGAGGGGGAGGGACAGAGGGAGAGGAAGAGAGACTCTTAATTAGGCTCCACACCCAGCATGGAGCCCAGGGCAAGCCTCAATCTCACAACCTTGAGATCAGGACTTGAACTGACACCAAGAGTTGGACGCTTAACCAACTGCACCACCCTAGCACCCCTCATTTTTGTTTTTTAAATGAATGCATCATATTCTCATTTATCTCTGTTTGCTCTCCTGGAATTAACCCCTCCTCTGAACTGGCCTTCCCATAATGACCTTCTAAATGATCATTGGGAGACCTAGTAGGTGTAAGTAGTAATTGGTGACTAGCCTTCTAATTCTTACTTGTCCTTCAGGTCTTATGTCTGACTTGTCCTAGAGGAGCTTTCCCGGCCCTCCTACCGTGTGGGTTGGATGCTCCTCACAGGTGCTCCCATGGCACTGTGTACTGCTACGGTAGTATGTACCTCACCATACCTTAATCATACTCACGTCTCTCCCACCGTAGACTATAAACATCTGAGGAGTACCATGGGATCTTCACTATGGTTCATATCACAGAGCCTAAGGGCATGTAAGTTGCTCAGTGCCTATATTTTGGGCTTTAGATGTATAGTGCTGATGTGAGATAGGGAGGCAAAAACAAAAACAAAAAAATGTGAGGTATTTTTTCTAGAAGCCTGGTTATGAAAGAGAGGCCATTGGTTGGGTGGTTGCCAAAATGAGTTGCTTTGGTAGACGGTAGGTTTTCGTTTTGTTTTTGTTTTTTTAAAGATGATGTTGAGAAGGGAAAAGTAAGCAAAGATATCCAAAAATCCAGGAGAAATCAAGTAACAAATGCAGTGTTGCTTTTCCTTGGTGGGAAGAGGAAAAGAAGGGACTGGGTCAGAACCAGATGAGAGGAGAGTATTTCACAGGAGAAGAAAGAGTTTCTTTGTCCCAAGAAAAAAAAAGGAAGCGAAAGAGACGGCTGAATGAATGTTTACGTACAACAACATGAAGTAAAGAATTCACTACATGAGAGTTAAGATTTTTTTCTGCGAAGTGGAAAGCAAATTCTAAGAACCCACCAGTAGATGTGCTTGGTAACTGAGGATGCAGTTAGAAGTCTTGAAATGGAAGAATGGAAGTTTTCCTTAGACATGTTAGTAATTTCCGAGTCATGCTGAGAGCCCTGCAGAGGTTGGTAGGACTCCTGAAAACAGAAGGAAAATTTGTGAAGTTTGCTCTGTATAAGATATTTTCAAAAGTTGTTTATCACTGATGAAAATCATTTGTGGATCAATAAAAGAATCAATGGCTCCTGAAACCGGTAACTCATGAATTAGTGAAAGCCTGGAAAATGCTTAAAATGAGCAAGAAAGAAAAAACATAGTTACCAAACAAGAAGAGTTACTCACACTTAGGACACAGAGTCAGCACTAACAGCTCAGTAACAAAAACAGCAATATGGAAAGTGAATGTACCATTGAATTTTGTGATATTTTTGCTATTTCATTCTTTTTACAAAAGGTAACTAGTCTAAAGTATAATTCAATATGACTTAATCTTTTTATTTATATTCACCAATTTTGAGTTTACAAAGTCACTGGGTCTGTACAAATTTTTCCCTTCTTTTTATTTTACATAAGCCTATTAAGCCCGGGTCTCTTTGAACGTTATCACCAATTATAAGTACATCATTACAAGCTATCCTTAGATTTGCAGAGGCTGCACACAGATCATTCGGTTTGAAAGAACTAAGCAATACTGACCTTGAATTTCTCCTTGGCTTTTGTTGACAGTGAGGGAATATCTCACGGCACTATGTGAAAAGGAGTTTGTGAGCAATGGCAGATAGATGCCAATCTCGGGACAGCAGACTTGAATGGAACCTGGGGAATCTCTCTTATCAATTAGGAAATCCAAGCCTCGGTCCACAACATTTTTGGCTACTAATCTTTCTGCTATGTATTTTTTAGATATTTGATTACATCCATATATCCAGAATCTTGCAAGAGCTTTTTTCCTTCACAGAAATTATTTACTATTATATAAGAAACTCAGATGTTCAGCCTTTTTGTAAAAGATTGTCTATGAAAACAAAATTAATTTGTCAAACAAAATCGAATCCTGGGGTGCCTGGGTGGCTCAGTGGGTTAAGCCGCTGCCTTCGGCTCAGGTCATGATCTCAGGGTCCTGGGATCGAGCCCCAAATCGGGCTCAGTGGGGAGCCTGCTTCCCCTTCTCTCTCTCTGCCTGCCTCTCTGCCTACTTGTGATCTTTCTCTGTCAAATAAATAAATATTTTTTTTAAAATCGAGTAAAAATCTATTCTATTACTGAAAAATATTGCTTACAATGTTACAATTATTACTCTTCTAAGCCCACCCCTAGAGTACTTTTGCAAGTTTCCTGGTTTGCTTAGTGTAAAACTTAAAAAGCTGGAGGAAATGCTGGGCCAGTTACCTTTTAGTTGATCATTTGCACCAAAATAGCACATGGTGTAATTTTAAGAGACAATCACAAGATTTCTACCAATTGCTGGACTATGCTATTGCATTTGTTCCCTCAACAAAGACATAAAATGGAGGAATAAAACACAACAAAAATTCAAATCAAATTCAAACAAAACGAATATCCAGATGCCAGAAATCAAATGGGGGGAGGGGGGAGCTAAAACAAGATCGTGATTTTAAGTCAGTTAAGTTTTAGGTGGTTTGACAAAGGCTGATTGGTAAGAGAGCAAAAATATAATTCGTATGTAAGGATAAAGAGTCCCATCTTCAGACAAAATCCGGGATTGCTCTTTTACAGATATCTCTGGAAGAACTGATAGATACCCCTCAAGAAGAAAAGCATGAAAGCCAGAAGGAAGTAGTTGGTTGTTGAAAACTAATATATATTGATAAACTAAATAAATATTGATGTGCAATGTAATGGTAATTGATTTGTGTTTGGGTGGAAGGAAGGTATTAGTCACAATAGGGACTAAAATATCAGGCAGGGATTATATGGGAGAGGAGGGAGAGATGATCAGAATTAAGTTCCCTTGAAATCTTATTTTTCAGGATGAGGACAGAAATACCACTTAACTTTAAAAACGCAGTATCCAATATGGTAGCCACTAACCCCAGGCAAGTATTCAAATTTAAATGTTAAGATTTAAACCGAGAAGATTTAAAATTAAGTTTCTTTACCTCTGACAGTCATCTTGCTTCCAATAATAAGAAAAAGCTAAGCAAACTGAAAAATCAATGATGTTTCCTAGACCCATCTGATATTGAGGCTTCAGAGCAAACCACAGACTTGAGATCTGGAATCATAGGAGTCCAAAGGCATTGGGAAGCCTATCACTTTCTTTTTTTTTTTTTTTAAGATTTTATTTATTTAACAGACAGAGATCACAAGTAGACAGAGAGGCAGGCAGAGAGAGACGGGGGGCAGGCTCCCTGCTGAGCAGAGAGCCCGATGCAGGCCTCCATCCCAGGACCCTGGGACCATGACCTGAGCGGAAGGCATGGCTTTAACCCACTGAGCCACCCAGGCGCCCCGAGACCTATCACTTTTTATCATTCAGATGTGTCATGCTTTTATTTAGGTCCCCACTCAAATATGGCTTTCTTTCAAGGAACTAGCAATATTCCCAGGAGTATGCATTTCCCCATCCAAATAAAGCAACCAAATGCTGAGCTTCTTATTTGGTCCTGGGAGTAGGGAAAAACAGTCACTCGAGGAATATCCCAGGGGGCTCCTGCCCAGGCCATTCCTAACGATGTTATCATTAGGGCAGGTCCTTGGACTTTGCTGGATTCATTAACTAGTCTTGATTGGGTCTACGAGTTACCACAGCACTCAAATCCATCCCAAGCCTTCTCTTCGTTTCCAATATTACCATGTCATCAATGTGGTGTATTATTACCCTGGAGACCTGTATCAGGTCCAATTCTTTCTGACCAAATTATGACAGTAAGCTGTGAGTTTAGATGACCACACAGGAACTGTGAACTGAGATCCTTCCCATGTGAAAATGGTTTACGGTTGGGTCTCTTCCGAGATTGAGATAGAGAAGAAAGTGTTTGGGGGAAAAAAAAATCACTGGATACCTGTTGTCTTTTGTGGGTGGTTGAAACAGAGTCTGAAACTGCTGATGTATTCAATGATGAGGCATTATTTAAGCCTCAGTGGTCTACTGTTACTCTCCATGAGCTATAAGACTTTTGCACAGACCACACGGGGCTCTCCTACAGAGAAGTCATTGCCACCAGCACTCCAGCTTCTAATGTGTCATTAATTAAAGAGGTAATCTCTCTGCCCACCAGGTATTCTGCATTGTTTTAAATTAACTACCTGTGTAGGCTTGAGAAATTCTAGTGGTCCCCATCGAGCCTGTCCAATTAAGACTGGCCGGAGGGTGGACCGTCATTTCTTCTATTTACAATATTAGGTAGGGGAAGTAATTGCTAGTCTGACATAATATCCACCCAATTAATACAGTCAGGTAAAGGAAAACCAACTGCCTCACATAAAGTTTGCTCAAAAATCCCAGTTTTCATCTAAACTTCACCCTAATCCCATCAACATTTTGTTCTTCATCTCTTACATGATCTAAATTAGGCCACCATTAAGATATCACCAACAGGGGGAGGAGTCAAGATGGCGGAGAAGTAGCAGCTGAGACTACTTCGGGTAGCGGGAGATCAGCTAAATAGCTTATCTAAAGATTGTAAACACCTACAAATCCAACAGGAGATTGAAGAGAAGAAGAACAGCAATTCTAGAAACAGAAAATCAACCACTTTCTGCAAGGTAGGACTGGCGGAAAAGTGAATCCAAAGCGACCGGAAGATAGACCGTGGGGGGAGGGGCCGGCTCCCGGCGAGCGGCGGAGCAACGGAGCAAAATCAGGACTTTTAAAAGTCTGTTCCGCTGAGGGACATCGCTCCAGAGGCTTAACTGGGGTGAAGCCCAGGCGGGGTCAGCGCGGCCTCAGGTCCCGCAGGGTCGCAGAAGGATCGGGGGTGTCTGAGTGTCTCAGAGCTTACCGGTATTAGAACGGGGAAGCCGGCTACAGAGACAGAGCCGAGGAGTGACTCTCAGCTCGGGGTTGCCTTGAACTGGTCGCAGGCTTGGTCAGCTGGGAGCGCGGCCGGAGGCCAGGGTGACGGGAGTCACTGGGCGCTGTTCTCTGAGGGCTCACTGAGGAGTGGGGCCCCGGGCTCTTGGCTCCTCCGGGCCAGAGATCGGGAGGCCGCCATCTTTATTCCCGTCCTCTGGAACTCTAGGGAAAGCGCTCAGGGAACAAAAGCTCCCGAAAGCAAACCCGAGCGGATGACTCAGCGCGGCCCCGGGTAAGGGCGGTGCAACTCCGCCTGGGGCAAAGACGCTGGAGAATCACTACAACAGGCCCCTCCCCCAGAAGATCAACGGGAAACCCAGCCAGGACCAAGTTCACCTACCAAGGAGAGCGGCGGAATTCCAGAGGAGAAGAAAGCAAAGCACGGAACTCATGGCTTTCTCCCCATGATTTTTTAGCCATGCAGTTAATTTAATTTTTTTTTTCTTTTTCAATTTTTTTTTCTTTTTCTCTTCTTCTGCTAAATTTTTTTTAGCTTTTACCGTTTTCTTTTTTTAACGTTTTTTAAATAGTTTATCTAATATATATATATATTTTTTCCTCTTTTTATATTTTTTCTTTACCGGCTTTCTTTTTTTTAATAGTTTCTTTTTTTTTTTTTTTCTTCTTTCTTTCTGAACCCCTTTTTATCCCCTTTCTCCCCCCTCACAATTCGGGATCTCTTCTGATTTGGCTAAAGCATATTTTCCTGGGGTTGTTGCCACCCTTTTAGTATTTTACTTGCTCCTTCATAAACTCTTATCTGGAGAAAATGACAAGGCGGAAAAATTCACAACAAAAAAAAGAACAAGAGGCAGTACCAAAGGCTAGGGACCTAATCAATACAGACATTGGTAATATGTCAGATATAGAGTTCAGAATGATGATTCTCAAGGTTCTAGCCGGGCTTGAAAAAGGCATGGAAGATATTAAAGCAACCCTCTCGGGAGATATAAAAGCCCTTTCTGGAGAAATAAAAGAACTAAAATCTAAACAAGTTGAAATAAAAAAAGCTATTAATGAGGTGCAATCAAAAATGGAGGCTCTCACTGCTAGGATAAATGAGGCAGAAGAAAGAATTAGCGATATAGAAGATCAAATGACAGAGAATAAAGAAGCTGAGCAAAAGAGGGACAAACAGCTACTGGACCACGAGGGGAGAATTCGAGAGATAAGTGATACCATAAGACGAAACAACATTAGAATAATTGGGATTCCAGAAGAAGAGGAAACGGAGAGGGGAGCAGAAGGTATATTGGAGAGAATTATTGGAGAGAATTTCCCCAATATGGCAAAGGAAACAAGATCAAAATCCAGGAGGTTCAGAGAACCCCCCTCAAAATCAATAAGAATAGGTCCACACCCCGTCACCTAATAGTAATATTTACAAGTCTTAGTGACAAAGAAAAGATCCTGAAAGCAGCCCGGGAAAAGAAGTCTGTAACGTACAATGGTAAAAATATTAGATTGGCAGCAGACTTATCCACAGAGACCTGGCAGGCCAGAAAGAGCTGGCATGATATATTCAGAGTACTAAATGAGAAAAACATGCAGCCAAGAATACTATATCCAGCTAGGTTATCATTGAAAATAGAAGGAGAGATTAAAAGCTTCCAGGACAAACAAAAACTGAAAGAATTTGCAAATACCAAACTAGCTCTACAGGAAATATTGAAGGGGGTCCTCTAAGCAAAGAGAGACCCTCAAAGTAGTAGATCAGAAAGAAACAGAGACAATATACAATAACAGTCACCTTACAGGCAATACAATGGCACTAAATTCATATCTCTCAATACTTACCCTGAATGTTAATGGGCTAAATGCCCCAATCAAAAGACACAGGGTATCAGAATGGATAAAAAAACAAAACCCATCTATATGTTGCCTACAAGAAACTCATCTTACACCCGAAGACACCTCCAGGTTTAAAGTGAGCGGGTGGAAAAGAATTTACCATGCTAATGGACATCAGAAGAAAGCAGGAGTGGCAATCCTTATATCAGATCAATTAGATTTTAAGCCAAAGACTATAATAAGAGATGAGGAAGGACACTATATCATACTCAAAGGAACTGTCCAACAAGAAGATCTAACAATTTTAAATATCTATGCCCCTAACGTGGGAGCAGCCAATTATATAAACCAATTAATAACAAAATCAAAGAAACACATCGACAAGAATACAATAATAGTAGGGGATTTTAACACTCCCCTCACTGAAATGGACAGATCATCCAAGCAAAAGCTCAACAAGGAAATCAAGGTCTTAAATGACACACTGGACCAGATGGACATCACAGATCTATTCAGAACATTTCATCCCAAAGCAACAGAATACACATTCTTCTCTAGTGCACATGGAACATTCTCCAGAATAGATCACATTCTTGGTCCTAAATCAAGTCTCAACCGGTATCAAAAGATTGGGATCATTCCCTGCATATTTTCAGACCACAATGCTCTAAAGCTAGAACTCAATCACAAGAGGAAATGTGGAAAGAACCCAAATACATGGAGACTAAACAGCATCCTTCTAAAGAATGAATGGGTCAACCAGGAAATTAAAGAAGAATTGAAAAAATTTATGGAAACAAATGATAATGAAAACACGATGGTTCAGAATCTGTGGGACACAACAAAGGCAGTCTTGAGAGGAAAATATATAGCGGTACAAGCCTTTCTCAAGAAACAAGAAAGGTCTCAGGTACACAACCTAACCCTACACCTAAAGGAGCTGGAGAAAGAACAAGAAAGAAACCCTAAACCCAGCAGGAGAAGAGAAATCCTAAAGATCAGAGCAGAAATCAATGAAATAGAAACCAAAAAAACAATAGAACAAATCAACGAAACTAGGAGCTGGTTCTTTGAAAGGATTAATAAGATTGATAAAACCCTGGCCAGATTTATCAAAAAGAAAAGAGAAAGGACCCAAATAAATAAAATCATGAATGAAAGAGGAGAGATCACAACGAACACCAAAGAAATACAGACAATTATAAGAACATACTATAAGCAACTCTACACCAACAAATTTGACAATCTGGAAGAAATGGATGCATTCCTAGAGACATATAAAACCACAACTGAACCAGGAAGAAATAGAAAGCCTGAACAGACCCATAAGCAGTAAGGAGATTGAAACAGTCATCAAAAATCTCCAAACAAACAAAAGCCCAGGGCCAGACGGCTTCCCGGGGGAATTCTACCAAACATTTAAAGAAGAACTAATTCCTATTCTCCTGAAACTGTTCCAAAAAATAGAAATGGAAGGAAAACTTCCAAACTCATTTTATGAGGCCAGCATCACCTTGATCCCAAAACCAGACAAGGATCCCAACAAAAAAAGAGAACTACAGACCAATATCCTTGATGAACACAGATGCAAAAATTCTCGCCAAAATACTAGCCAATAGGATTCAACAGTACATTAAAAGGATTATTCACCACGACCAAGTGGGATTTATTCCAGGGCTGCAGGGTTGGTTCAACATCCACAAATCAATCAATGTGATACAACACATTAATAAAAGAAAGAACAAGAACCATATGATACTCTCCATAGATGCTGAAAAAGCCTTTGACAAAGTACAGCATCCCTTCCTGATCAAAACTCTTCAAAGTGTAGGGATAGATGGCACATACCTCAATATTATCAAAGCCATCTATGAAAAACCCACCGCAAATATCATTCTCAATGGAGAAAAACTGAAAGCTTTTCCGCTAAGGTCAGGAACACGGCAGGGATGTCCGTTATCACCACTGCTATTCAACATAGTACTAGAAGTCCTAGCCTCAGCAATCAGACAACAAAAGGAAATTAAAGGCATCCAAATTGGCAAAGAAGAAGTCAAACTATCACTCTTCGCAGATGATATGATACTATATGTGGAAAACCCAAAAGACTCCACTCCAAAACTGCTAGAACTTGTACAGGAATTCAGTAAAGTGTCAGGATATAAAATCAATGCACAGAAATCAGTTGCATTTCTCTACACCAACAAGACAGAAGAAAGAGAAATTAAGGAGTCCATCCCATTTACAATTGCACCCAAAACTATAAGATACCTAGGAATAAACCTAACCAAAGAGACTAAGAATCTATACTCAGAAAACTATAAAGAACTCATGAAAGAAACTGAGGAAGACACAAAGAAATGGAAAAATGTTCCATGCTCCTGGATTGGAAGAATAAATATTGTGAAAATGTCTATGCTACCTAAAGCAATCTACACATTTAATGCAATTCCTATCAAAGTACCATCCATTTTTTTCAAAGAAATGGAACAAATAATCCTAAAATTTATATGGAACCAGAAAAGACCTCAAATAGCCAAAGGAATATTGAAAAAGAAAGCCAAAGTTGGTGGCATCACAATTCCGGACTTCAAGCTCTATTACAAAGCTGTCATCATCAAGACAGCATGGTACAGGCACAAACACAGACACATAGATCAATGGAACAGAATAGAGAGCCCAGAAATGGACCCTCAACTCTATAGTGAACTAATCTTTGACAAAGCAGGAAAGAATGTCCAATGGAAAAAAGACAGCCTCTTCAATAAATGGTGTTGGGAAAATTGGACAGCCACATGCAGAAAAATGAAATTGGATCATTTCCTTACACCACACACGAAAATAGACTCAAAATGGATGAAGGATCTCAATGTGAGAAAGGAATCCATCAAAATCCTCGAGGAGAACACAGGCAGCAACCTCTTCGACCTCAGCCGCAGCAACATCTTCCTAGGAACATCACCAAAGGCAAGGGAAGCAAGGGCAAAAATGAACTATTGGGATTTTATCAAGATCAAAAGCTTTTGCACAGCAAAGGAAACAGTGAACAAAACCAAAAGACAACTGACAGAATGGGAGAAGATAGTTGCAAATGACATATCAGATAAAGGGCTAGTGTCCAAAATCTATAAAGAACTTAGCAAACTCAACACCCAAAGAACAAATAATCCAATCAAGAAATGGGCAGAGGACATGAACAGACATTTCTGCAAAGAAGACATCCAGATGGCCAACAGACACATGAAAAAGTGCTCCAGATCACTCAGCATCAGGGAAATATAAATCAAAACCACCATGAGATATCACCTCACACCAGTCAGAATGGCTAAAATTAACAAGTCAGGAAATGACAGATGCTGGCGAGGATGTGGAGAAAGGGGAACCCTCCTACACTGTTGGTGGGAATGCAAGCTGGTGCAACCCCTCTGGAAAACAGCATGGAGGTTCCTCAAAATGTTGAAAATAGAACTACCCTATGACCCTGCAATTGCACTGCTGGGTATTTACCCTAAAGATACAAACGTAGTGATCCGAAGGGGCACGTGCACCCGAATGTTTATAGCAGCAATGTCTACAATAGCCAAACTATGGAAAGAACCTAGATGTCCATCTACAGACGAATGGATAAAGAAGACGTGGTATATATACACAATGGAATACTATGCAGCCATCAAAAGAAATGAAATCTTGCCATTTGCGACGACGTGGATGGAACTAGAGGGTATCATGCTTAGTGAAATAAGTCAATCGGAGAAAGACAACTATCATATAATCTCCCTGATATGAGGGAGAGGAGATGCAACATGGGGGGTTGAGCGGGTAGGAGAAGAGTAAATGAAACAAGATGGGATTGGGAGGGAGACAAACCATAAGTGACTCTTAATCTCACAAAACAAACTGAGGGTTGATGGGGGGAGGGGGTTGGGAGAGGGGTGGGGGTTATGGATATTGGGGAGGGTATGTGCTATGGTGAGTGCTGTGAAGTGTGTAAACCTGGCGATTCGCAGACCTGTACCCCTGGGGATAAAAATATATGTTTATAAAGCTGTAAAAAAAAAAAAAAAAAAGAAAAAAGAAAGGATGAATACCCAAGTTTTGTAGCAACATGGACGGGACTGGAAGAGATTATGCTGAGTGAAATAAGTCAAGCAGAGAGAGTCAATTATCATATGGTTTCACTTATTTGTGGAGCATAACAAATAGCATGGAGGACAAGGGGAGATGGAGAGGAGAAGGGAGTTGAGGGAAATTGGAAGGGGAGGTGAACCATGAGAGACTATGGACTCTGAAAAACGATCTGAGAATTTGGAAGGGGTGGGGGGTGGGAGGTTGGGGGCACCAGGTGGTGGGTATTGTAGAGGGCACGGATTGCATGGAGCACTGGGTGTGGTGCAAAAATAATGAATACTGTTATGCTGAAAAAATAAAAAAACTAAAAAAAAAAAAAGATATCACCAACAGGTTTCAAAACACAGTACATTGACTCCTGTGTTAAGGAATCCCCCCAAAAGTTTCTCCTCCTCTCCTTCCTTTCCCTGGACAATTTATCCACATATGTGCCTATAGCCTTGGGTCCCTACCAGGCTGTGCCAGAAGATTCTGGCCTCTCCTTCAACATTTACTTTGATTAATCTGCTTAACCTATACCTCAGGCACTTCTGGGTGGCATTTCTCATATAACCTTTGTCCTCTGACTTTTTAAATTCCTCCAAAGTGGGGTAAGTGGAAAGAACCTGCTTGGGGCCTTCTGGTGTTGGGGGACCCACGGGAAGTCTCACTGGTCCATACACACTTCCATAATGTCGCATCAGTACCTTTGTTTCAACACTATCCGTGTCTACCACATTCATCCCTTTTTCAATAACCATCTAAAGATGTCCTCTCTGCTGGGTGGAGTCCCTTGACGCCTTTCTGTCTCACCATTTTCTTTCTTTTTTTTTTTAAGATTTTATTTATTTATTTGACAGACAGAGATCAGAAGTAGACAGAGAGGCAGGCAGAGAGAGAGAGGGAAGCAGGCTCCCCACCGAGCAGAGAGCCCGATGCAAGGCTCTATCCCAGGACCCTGGGATCATGACCTGAGCTGAAGGCAGAGGCTTAACCCACTGAGCCACCCAGGCGGCCGCCATTTTCTTTTTAATTACTTTGGTGACCTCAGTATCAGTGAGATCCAAATGGGGAAACTAAGACAGCAACTCTGATAAAGCTTCCCAGACTGTTCAGTCTTGCAAGAGTGATGTCACAAAAGTTACCCATGTAACAGGGGCCCCCTTAATCACAGCACTTACCACAGCCTGGTAACAGGCATATTCAGTGGGGGAATATCCTAGCTCCTATACAGCCAATCCCCTGCGACTTGCCTGCAAAGCCTATCAGCTCTTTCATCTGAAGTGCTCCACTTGGCAATTATAGGAGGACATGGGCAGTCCTCCTTCTCAGGTGAGCACACCCTTAAGGTGGCTTTATCCAGCTCAGCAGGAATCCCTCAGGAATAATGTTCTGTGTGTCTGGATCACATATAACCATCTGTGATCGTTCTTTGGTGGGATGCGGATCCAGCTGTAACCCAGAAAGGCTCTTCCATTCTGAAACATTCAAAACCAAAGACATAGACCCCAGATTAGTTACTCTCCTAGTCCATTTTGGTAGAGATTCCTCAGGAAGCTGATAATTCGGTCCACAAAATGAGACATCTCCTTCATGCTCTACCCCCTGGTTTTAGTAGTTTGTTTGTTGGTTTGTTTTGGTTTTGTCCTCCATCCACCACACTATTTCTTTGGTGATCAAAGGGTGATTAGAGGTATCTTCCTGGCATAATTCCTCCCTTTCTGAGCAGCTTTGAGGCTGGTGGCCAAAGCTCAGACTGACCCAAGTTTGAACTTGTTCCCGCATCAAGGTCCAACTCAGAACTCTCTCTTATTTTAGCCATTCTGGATAACAATGATCGAGAGATTATACATTTAGCATGCTTATTATTTTGCATTTCCTTACATAATCAAAGAGCCAGCTCCTCAGGAGCTGGGGTTACTCTCATCTCTAATTCCACTGGTAACTTCTATTCTGAGTAACTGATCAAAAAGCAGCTGCATTTTTATACTATGAGGGACTAGTAGCCATCCAGGGACCAAGAGTCCTCATCCCTGCATCCCAGCCCTCCATTCTTCCTGTTCCCAAACCATGTATTTCCATGAGCCAGAACTGTTGTTCTAGAAAATTCCACTTCACTGACACCAAATGTCTAGGAAACAATTTTTTTTCCCTTTGTGTTTTCCTTTGTTCTCATACTTCTGGCCACCAAATGTGGTGTTTCCCCCCCGCCCCCATACTAAACAATTCTCCAAAACCAGCTGGGTGTCCTACAATTTGTTTAGTTCTGACACTATGTCTGGAGTTAGCATCAGATCCCACCAGTTACTCGCCCTGTCTCACAAGACTGACTCTGCTTCAGGTGCCAATCACAAAACCCCATATCATCTCCTCTACTTCTAACCTTCCAGCTGTAAGTGGGGCTCCCATGACCTCATCTTTGGGTTTGACAATTTGTTAGAACAGCTTACAGACCTCAAGGGAACCCTTACTTATGTTGACTGGTTTCTAATATAATAAACAATATGATAAAGGATTCAGATGAACAGCTAAATGAAGAGATACATAGGATAAGGTCTGGAAGGGTTCCAAGCATAGAACCCCAGTCACCCTGGAACTGGGATGCACCCACCACCTTCCTAGCACATTGATGTGTTCACCAGCTTGGTCACTCTCTGAACCCAGTACTTTTGGAATTTTTTGGAGGTTTCATCAGATAGGCATGATTGACTCTCAGCTCAATTTACAATGCTTCTCCCACCTCTGGAGAATGAGAACGGGGTGAAAGTACCAACCTTTTAATCATGGCTTGGTTTTTCTGGTGGCCAGTGCTGATCCTGAAGCCCTCCAGCATCACCTCATTAGAACAAAAGTTACTTCTATCACCCAAGAGACCCTTAGTGTCTTAGGAGCTCTGTGTTAAGAACTGGAGTCCAAAACCAAATATTAGAAGGACCTGGGAGCAGAGCTCATTTTATGCATTTTACGCAAATGAATAAAAAGAATTACAGCCAAGACCAGCTTACTTGGAGCAGAAACCAGTAGAGCCGTAAACTAGGAACAAACAACTTAAATGATAATTCTGATGATTTGCTGGAGCCTGAGTGAGAAGGATGAGGTAAGAGTAGGACATTCTTGGGGTCAATAGTGTTAGAGGGGCCAGAAGCAGATGTGTGTAACTGGAGAAGGGCAGAAGTTATACACCTGGAGGGCTACATCTACTGTCTGAGATCTGGAACTAAAATGAGGACAGGAGGGAAGAGATCCTCTGACCTCTCTCTTCTACCTTTGCATCTATTGTAGCTTTTGGAAGGGGTATAGTAGGAAAATAATGAACAAAACCAGCACAGGACCTGTCTACAACAGAGTTCGAGATGATACAACTATTTTGTCTTTTGACAAAATCCTTTCTTTAGTTTTATTCTCATCTCCTTCCCTTTTCATACCCATTTATCTTCTCTTGAATATATTCTTAATAGAAACCCAAGTTTTCAAAGGCACCCATATTATGATGGATTTAGCAAATCGTGTCCAACTTAATCTTCTAAAATATTTATACATCTGATATTGGTTATTCAGTACTTTGTAAACATAATTCTATAACAGTTAAGAAAATTAGTAACATAATGAATATAGGCAAAGATTTCATCATCTTTCTATGTGAAATGGTTATATATGTTGTGATTTCATACATTTGAGCAAGACAGGAGAATTTATTGCTTGAATTTTAGAAATAATCTAAACCCAACTCTTATTATGATATGAATTTGCTTTTATAGGGCACTAAGTATCCTGAATAAATAGTAAGCTATTGATTATCATAATGTTCTAGATATAATTATGATATGTAATATATGCAGGTAAAATATTTAATTATGTGAGAAATGGGTAAGAAAAAGATTAAAACACAAAAATAAATGAACAAAAAATACAAATAATTAACACAAAATAAAATACAAACATATAACACTGGAACTTCACCATAAGTGTGAAAGTAAATTAAAACAATTTCAATGTTACATTAGCAAATATGCATATATAGTTAAGAAATTATATATACTGTAATGATTTCACCTATGTAAAAGAGTATACTAAAGGAAAAAGAAACTGATTTTTTTTTTTTTTTTTGGTATGGAGGAAGTGTGGTGATCTTTCATTCAATTTTATTCAATTTCTGTGTTTTTCTCCATTCTGTGTTTTTCTCCATTATACAAAAATCCCTCAATGAGCGTAACAATGTGGCTTTTTTTTTTTTAAGATTTTATTCATTCATTTGTCAGAGAGAGAGAGGGAGAGAGAGCAAGCACAGGCAGACAGAATGGCAGGCAGAGGCAGAGGGAGAAGCAGGCTCCCCGATGAGCAAGGAGCCCGATGCGGGACTCTATCCCAGGACGCTGGGATCATGACCCGAGCCGAAGGCAGCTGCTTAACCAACTGAGCCACCCAGGTGTCCCAACAATGTGTTTTAAGTTATATAACATATCACCAAAAAAAAAAAAAAAGCATCAAAAATACTGCTTGGTCTTCAAAAAATTTTCTCATGATATTTAAAATGAAATAGCTATAATTTAAGGAAAAAATAAAATTACATGTAAAACACACTTTTTAAAAATTTGGTAATACAAATGATTTATGCCTGCGTGTGTATAGATATAAAAACACATGATGTACATATGT
This sequence comes from Lutra lutra, assembly GCF_902655055.1. Taxonomy (NCBI): domain Eukaryota; kingdom Metazoa; phylum Chordata; class Mammalia; order Carnivora; family Mustelidae; genus Lutra; species Lutra lutra. The sequence continues at coordinate 11,081,082 of NC_062293.1, read as the reverse complement.
AAGAAAGAAGTGATTTAAAAATGGCAGTAAATACAGTTAACCCTTGAACCACATGGATTTTAACTGTACAGGTTCACTTATATATGGTTTTTTACTGTACAGTACAATAAATGTATTTTTTCCTTATGTTTTTCTTAATAACATTATCTTTTCTCTGGCTGACTTATTTTAAGAATATGGCATATAATGCATATAACATGCAAACTGTGCTAATTGATGATTATCACTTGACAACTTTATTTTGGAATTTAGTGCCTTGAAACTGTTTTGATCCCTTTAAAAATTGGCATATTTTTCTCCATTATATAAAATGAATTATGTAACACTGAAATGTCAAAAATCTCGGAATTTAGAACCCAAGTTAATGCATAATAATGGGTTAACTATATTCCTTTTACAGACACCTTTTTAATTTCTTTTTTTCTATTTCTTTGATTTTTCTCTTTCTATTTTAATAATGGTTTTTGGAAAGGATTCTGGTCAACAGTAAGTTATTAGTGGTTAAGTTTGGGGGGGATTTGAAAGTTATACTCAGATTCCTGACTGCACAGAGGGTTCAGCACCCTTAACCCCTGTGTTGTGCAAAGGTCAACTGTACACAGAAAACTACTGATGAGTTGGTGAGGGAAATCAGCACTCCCCTCCCCCCAATCATGAAGTAGCATTCAAAATCTTAGAAAACTGAACGAGTGTTGCTGTGACGTCCCTCATTTCCACAAGGTATGTTTGAATGCTTATCTAATGCACGTGTTCGTTCATGGGTGAGTCCAATGCACTCCTCGCTCTGAATTTCAAAACAGTTTCTGAAAAGACTTCAGAGGAAGACTTTTAGGTTTTACTTGTGTTTCAAAACAAACTCATAAACCCGAGCTTCCCAAATGCATGCTGCAATCCTATAGCTTCTGGCTGTTGAACAGATCCCTCGTATGGCTCTGCTAGGGAATTTCTCAGTAAGTGTCATTTTTCAAAGTGATATGCCATGTTTGAAGTTATACTTCAAAAAATATCCCAAGTTTGTGGTTTTATTTCCTCAATACCTGCTACCTGGTCTTCAGGTAAATTTATTAATACTTTATATTGCCTTTATCACAGATTTTCTATCATTCCTAAATTTAAGGGGAGGAATAATTCTGACACGTATTCATTTGTTAACCAAATGTATGTACAAAGTATACCCTGATATTGATGTTAATGATTTTTAAAATTATACATACTGCCAATTATTACATAGAACATAAGCTTATATGACACAAAGTATTAACAGGCTTGAGCTTTTAAAAGTCATCTGAAGGAGAGAGGAGTTCCAATCTCATGGTTGTATCAATTTCTTCTTCAAAATTTCCCAGCTCCTGCTCCTTAGAAAGCTCTAAGAATACCTAAATAGGAGACAACGCAGAAAGAAAAGGAATGAACAAGTTGGATATTGTCTTAAAATAAATAGAATATATGCATAATTACTTTCATGTGAAATTTATAGGAATGATACAAACCATAAAAGCTGACCCACCTTTTCCAGTGTGCACTGAGAGAGGCTGTACTCTTCCAGGTTAAAGTTATGTTTCACTGGGGGAGAAAAAAAGATTACTAGTAGATGCTTACAAGATGCTTATTATAAAGAATTTTTTCAAAGTTATACAAAATAAAAATACACACAATTAGTATAAATAGAATATAAAGCTGAATAAACAAACACTTGGAGAAAGAAGGGAGATGTCAAAAGTCATAGAGTTAATATAAATACAAATTAACTCTGATGTGAGAATTTTCTCATATTACATTTTGATACATTTTATTACATAGTATATGTGTCCTGGGAAACAGAAGTTCCTTGAGGAATTACATAATTGATTGACACATTCTTACACACAAGGAAGATTTCAATCCCATTCCTTTCCCTATGAAAGGACCCAATGCTTCTGTGTAACTGGCTTCAGCCAGTTTATCTGCTATACCCAGCTCGAAGCTGGGCATCCCTGCCAGGAAACCAGATGTACGTATTTACATATTCACAGTGCTCCACTCATACACTGAGATCTTCTGTGTGTGTCCACACTTGGTACCAGGGACAGAGTAGCAGTGGAAACAAAACCCTGCCTTTGTGTATAAACCCCTGCATTCTAGTGGCAGGAATATGGGCACTAAATAAATAAGGACTTAAATAGAAAATAATTGAAATGATGATTGCTACTACATAGGAAAAATAAATCAAGCAGAGGAAACAGGAAGTGCCAGGCACTCGTTTTTAACAGGATGGCTGGGGTTGGCCATAGTTAGACGGTAAAAATTGAGCAGAAACTTGAAGGAAGTGAGAGAACAAGCTGGATATTTGGAAGTAGCAGAATTTCAAGAAGAAGGATCAGCGAGTGCAAAGTCCTAAGGCAGGAGTATGCATGTCTGGTAGCCTTTAGGAAGAACTAGAAGTCAGGGTGTCTGGACTGGAGGGAGTAAACTGGCAATCCATATTCCCTCAAACACAATGAGCCTGGCAAAAGTCTAAACACTCTGTAAATGACTTCATTTAATTTTCCTAATGACCCTGCCCAAGTGGGCACTGATATCCCCCCCCCACACACACTCAAAGACAGATCACCTAGATGTGCAGGGTTTCAATAGCTTTACCCAGTGCCTCCCAGCTGGTAGAGAGGCTGACACTGAACTTGCCCCTCTTCACCACTAGGCTGCGTAAGAAATTACTCCAGGACAGTCTGCTGCTGGGACTTCCCCAGCTGGAAGCAGAAAAATGATGAAGAGAGAACATCAACAATTTCAAATGGCAAGAGGAGTCATGCATGATGGAGGGGACGGACTTAGTGGGAAGGCAGAACGCGCAGCCCAGACGCAGAGAAGTGAATGCATGGGTGGAAGGTTTTCTGTGGCTTTTATTTTATTAGTGAAATATAAAGCAAGGGCATCAACCGAGGGAGAAAAGCAAGAAGGAGATGGGTGTGCAAGGAATAATTTAGGACACTTGGTGTGAATGGGTTGTGCACACACAGGCAATGCAACGCCCACTAAACGGCTTTGTCAGGTTAAAGTTATGAATTCACAGTAAACCCAGCCAAGCTTAGTTGTGTGTTTTCTGTACCTTCCGTCCCTGCCACAGAGATTAACCTCTTTCCAGAGAACTGGATTAAGCACAGTTGGAGTTAAATCCCACTATTACCTACCATTAGAATTCTTTTTTTTTTTTTTTAAAGATTTTATTTATTTATTTGACAGAGAGAGATCACAAGCAGACAGAAAGGCAGGCAGACAGAGAGGAGGAAGCAGGCTCCCTGCCGAGCAGAGAGCCCGATGCGGGGCTCGATCCCAGGACCCTGAGATCATGACCTGAGCCGAAGACAGCGGCCCAACCCACTGAGCCACCCAGGCGCCCCCCTACCATTAGAATTCTTAAAACCATTAAGCATTGGCACATTTTTAAAATGGATTACACAATTACCTACCATGAAATTACTACCTGACGCTGAAAAGTTTTCTTTTAAAATGGTAACTCTTTTTTTTTTGAGATTTTATTTATTTATTTGACAGATTGAGATCACAAGTAGACAGAGAGGCAGGCAGAGAGAGAGGGGGGAAGCAGACTCCTCGCTGAGCAGAGAGCCCAATGCAGGGCTCGATCCAAGCACCCTGAGATCATGACCCAAGCTGAAGGAAGAGGCTTAACCCACTGAGCCACCCAGGAGCCCCACAATGGTAACTCTTACCTGCCTCTAATTTGCGGAAGGTCTGAGATAGAGGGTAGACATCCACCAGAGGTAGTTTATAGACCAAGAAGGAGAAGTACCTGGGGATATGAAAATGTCATATCTGACCTTGAGTTTCAAGGGGGAGAAAATGGCCATCAAAATAAATGCTGATATTAACATCAATTTCCTTTGATGAAAATAAAAGTAATACAAATAAATATACAGCTTACATAAAAAGTGAGTAAAACAACCGACGCAAAATTCTTAAAATGTCTTTGGTGGCTGGCTGTTGGAAATAATTCTTCTAGAAATAAACCAGCATAATTGCATTTATGCTTATTGTATGCAAACCTTTTGTTGTTGTGATTGAATGTAGACCATCTGGACTATCCCCTTTGCTTAGCTTAAATTAGTTTGCAATTAATTCATTCACTTAATATTTCATCCTTGTGACCAGAAAGCTAAGGAAGGGGAGATGTGGGGTTAAGAGAGAAGGACCTGATGGGAAGGGTTCAAAAGTCTTTAACTATAAACTTCCCCAACCTGTGAGGAAAGGAGGAGCCAGAGGGGGTCTGTGGCCTCTTGCTTCCATGTACCACTTTCAGGTGGATGACCTCATGCCCATTCTCAGCTCATTCCCTAGTAGTGTGATGCCCCCAGGAGGCCCTAGAGCTGCCCAGACCTCCAGGCTTGGCCCTCTTCAGCCCAGCACCTGCTCTTTCAGGCTTGCCACTCACGGTCTTCCCACTTACTTCGACACCAAGAGTGTGGTAGCAGGGCTAAGTTGCTTTCCCTGGCATAGTCTCTGATAATTGCATTATATTTTACACTGTGCTAAAATGGAAATGCCACTTGCTTCTTTGGTGTGCTTACGCCTCCAAGGAATTCCAAATTCTGTTCTAGTTCCACCTCCTTGCCCCCCACTCCCCCAACACACAGACATACACAAACAACCACACATATAGGTGTACACACACATTTCTATTCTCCATTTTGAGGCATGAAAACTCATTAGAGGGAGATTATTTGAGTATCTCAATGGCTGTTTGTTTCCAAGAGGGGAATTCACCTTAAATAGTTACATCTTTTAGATTATAAATATTTACATCTTTTAAATATTTTCAGGGAGGTCTGTGAAGGGCACCATGGGTCCAAATCTTGTCCCATGAAGGGTTCTGGGCATGAGAAGTTCCTTTCCCCCAATTTTTCTACATCCTCCTCTGAGCTGGAGACCAGCCTTAGATTGCTGAGGGGGCCCATGTAAGGTGTCCCCAAGCTTTCCTTGGGACAGGAGGACACAGCTTCCTGGGTGGGTCCCAAATCTCTTACAATCTGGAGGAGTCAGTAAATCAGTTTTTGAGGTCCCTAACTTTTATTATGAAGTCAAATCACCCTGAAGTCCTCACAGAGCAGAAAAGAAACCACTGAGTGGGTAAAGTGGGTAATGCCAACACATTTCTCCATAATCCTTCACCTTTCCTGTGGTGCAACCTGTGGGAAAAGCTTCAGAATCTCGGTATGAACACAGGTGACTTGGGCAGCTTCCTTCACTCTCAGTTCTAGAATGTAATCCTTGCCGAGTTTGTCTTTTAGGTGTTGGATGGAGCCGATGCACCTATGGGCAAGAAGGAAAACATGTCAGAAAAAATACTGCCCCTTACATTTTTTACCTTCTTCAATTTCAAATGTAGGGGAAAGGGCATCGCTGAGAAACTGATGGGAAGAACTCCAGGTGTTCACGGCGATCTTTCCTTTTCCACGGGAATTTCATTTTGAGGGTCAAGCACAGCCTCCAGAAAGACACCCACCTCAACCTTCCAGACACCATGATAGCGATGCGGTCACATATGGCCTCAGCTTCGGCCAGGTAATGGGTGGTCAGGAGCGCTCCTTTCTCTGTGTTTTTAATGGCTGCCTGGATCACCTGCCTGAAAAGAGCCCAAAAATATCACTGTTAAAAAAGAGGGTAGACAAAAAAGAAATGGAAGAGAAATTGTATGGATAAAATGAATCATATTTCTAATTAAAAAAACAGAAATTTGAATACTGATTAGGTTTTTTGATAACATAAATGATAAAGAGAAGTGTTTAATATTTTTACATAGGCTAGTGGTATTCTGGTTAAGTTTTTAAAAAAGAGATCTTTATTTCTTTTGAATAAATTAATTGATATATTTATAAATAAAGGAAAAGCTGCCTAATATTTGCTTCAAACTGATAGGAGTGGAGAAAAGGAAGTGGGTAGAAGTATAATGAAAAAAGGTAGGCCTTATATGGGTAACTCTTGAAATAGGTCATGGGTATATTGGGTTCATAAATGATTCTCTACATTTGTATAAAATTTCCACAATGAAATTCTTTAAAGAGATAGGGAAACTATTGGACAGTCACAAATATGAAATTAGATTGGATGATTTTATTAATCCAAATGGTACATCCTAGAAAGGAAAGTAAAAATAATTTAAAAACTAAGAAAAACTGGATAAGCAAATTTGACAGATTTGGTAAAGGGGGGAAGAAAAGGAAATGGAGAAAATATGTAAGTTAATAGCCTCTAAAAAAAGAAACAGTTACATATACCTCAATAATTAAAAAAAATTAACTCCAAATTATAAGACCTAAAATTCCAACAAAATACTTAAAGGGTTGGTTTTTTTTTTTAACATTAATACCACATAAATATGATACAAAAGAGAATCTATTTATGACATATTTATTTTCCTAATGATATGGATTATCTCCACTAAATTAGAAATCAGTGGATTTAGATTTTTCCAAGATCAGGGTTTTATTTAGTCTAGAAAAAAATTTTTAAAGTAAGCTAAACACCCAACATGGGGCTTGAACTCACAACCTTCAGATCAAGAGTTGCTTGCTCTACCAAGTAAGCCGGCTGGGTGCCGCATCTAAGCTTGGTTTAAAAACACAACTTCAACATGAGGTTTACACTCATGTGTTATTCTTACCACATTTGCTGCTGCCCTGCTGGGTCCATGCCTGTCGAGGGTTCATCCAGGAGCAGGACAGGCGAATTTCCCAGGACGCTCAGCACAAAACACAACTGAAAGGCAGAGAAGCACCTTATTTGCTGCCACCACATCAGCCTTCAGAATACCATCCCGCATCCCACATACCTTTCTGGCGGCTCCTGCTGTTAATTTCTGCGCCTGAACATCTAGCTGTCCGTGTAGTTTGAAAGTATCCACCAATCTATTGGAAAACAGGAGAATATCCATTCAAAAGAGGATCTTTGGAAACTGTAATTCCGCAGAAGATTACAACAACATTGGAAGGAAGCTAGGCACTACTACTTGGAAACTCATGATCCTAGAGAGAAAGAGTTTGTTTGGAACAGGAAAGATTTTTCATCTCATAAAAAGTTCTAAATAATAGCTAGAATTTTGAATTTGGAACTGAAGTGGATGATTATTTGTGGTTATTCATGCATTGAACACTGTCAATTATTTTATGCATTTTTTTTTTTTTTTTAAAGATCCCTCAATCGAGGATGCTGGAAACAGCTCCTGTCCCTCCATCCTTGCTCTACTGCTGATACTCTCGGACAAGGTGCAGACATCATTTCTATTCTCCATTCTTCATCAGTGAATTCACCATCAGTGCAACAAGCTTTCCTGGCTCTGGACACAAAAGAATCCCGTGACTTCTCTTTACCGTGAAATGGCAATGGTGGCGTCCCCTTTCCTCAGCCCTTTGATGGCGGCAAAGATCTCCAGATGTTCCCTCACTGTCAGGCTGGGCCAGAGCACGTTCTCCTGAGGACAGTATCCCGGTAAGCTGACTGTGTTGTCCCCCTGATGATCCCAAACCAAACCACATCCTTTCAGTTCTACCTAAGAAAGTAAACTGGTTTTAGAAACACATGTAGCCTTTTCTCCAATCTTACACACAAGAAACTGACATGTAGCTAATAAATACCTAAATTTTTTGAGCATCAAAGAAATATATCAGTGAAATCTTATGGTATCTGTCTTACTCTATCTGACTTATGTCACTTAGCACTATACCCTTTATAATCTACATTGTTGCAAGTGATTAGAAGTATTGAAATCATTGTATTGTACACCTAAAAGTAATATAACACTATGCTAATTGTACTTCAATAAGAAAATGTTTAATTAGAAAGATAAATAACTACATAAAAATTAAAAATCTAAAACAATACACATTATAGAAATTCACACATTTATTATGGAAAACTATTTAAATTATTAAAAGTAGAGTCTTATAAAGATATAACCTACATTTATCGTGAAATGTCTATTTTGGGAATGAAAACCATTGTGTCATTTCTTACTACCTCTCCAGCTGTTGGCTTCGTGATCCCAGAAATCATCCTAATAGATGAGCTTTTACCAGCACCGTTAGGTCCTAGCAATCCCAAAATTTCACCTGAAAGAGAATCACTGATTATCAGTCTCGAAAGTGAATTATCATAAACCTGTTTATTCAAACCTTTTGAGATATGTACACCCCCCAGTACTGTTTTGAGATTTTTAACATATATGTAATTCAGGTTACCAAACCATGTTCTCTAACTCCTATAATTATATTAGTGAAAAGCTTATGGATTTGATGTCAATAAGTCTTTTATTTTCCAGATTACATTTGCAGTGAAAAATGAGCCAGATTCTTTTCAGTAGTAAATGGCTGATGTGCTGAGTACATGTTTAAGTGATTCCTAAACTTGGGAAGTCAGGGACATTTTCTCCATCCCTAATTCCCCCACCTGTGTCTAAGCCACCACCATCTTTTTTTTTTTTTTTTTTTTTAAGATTTTATTTATTTATTTGACAGAGAGAGATCACAAGTAGACAGAGAGGCAGGCAGAGAGAGAGAGGGAAGCAGGCTCCCTGCTGAGCAGAGAGCCCGATGTGGGCCTCGATCCCAGGACCCTGAGATCATGACCTGAGCCGAAGGCAGCGGCTTAACCCACTGAGCCACCCAGGCACCCCACCACCATCTTTCATCTGAGCTAATAGCAATTTAGCCTCTTGTCTGCCACCCAGATTTACAAACAATAGCCAACGTGTTAATTTTTTTTAAACTTAAGGGGTAACAAAAAGCTAGCTAAAAACCCTCCAGTGGCATTCCACTAATTTCCTATAAAAATCTAAAGCCTTCACCATATTTCACAAAATGGGACCCAATCTGGCCCTGCTCCCCTCTTAGACTTCCTCCCTTGCATCTGTACCTGTGTCCACTGCCTCTTCATGCCTTGATCATTCCAAAGGCAGCCCCAGCTCTGCGTTCCTGCCCTCACTCTTCTCTCTGCCCGAACCCTAAGTGAATGCAACCCCAAGTCACTCATATCATTTCACACAATTGAATGTTCCACACAGAACTTGCTTCTGTGATGACCAACACTTCTCTTGATAAGCTGTTTTTGGTTTTCAACCCTCTCGGGATATAAAATCTATGAAAACAGGGACTTTCTTATTTCCTTCATGATTCTATTCCAGAACCCAAAGGTCCCTAGCATGCTCAAGAAACATATGTTGAATGAATGAATGCTTGCATGCACGCTCTAGCAAGCACAATGGTACCTATACCAGAGATGTTTAGTGGGCATTTCTGAAATGATGGTGAATCAGGTTAAGTGATTCTTCCAAACCTTTTTTAATGCAGAAGGAGATATTTCTTGCTGCTATTTTCTTCCTCCTCTTTGAGAAGCAACTTTTCTTCTGACCTGCGTACTCTTTGTGCAGACAGCTGGCAATTATGACAGGTTTCTGGAATAGAGGACAGAGTGATTTTTCCTCTTAACCTTCAGAGACTTTACGTTCCTATGTTCTCATTATTATAAATTTTCTTACTCTACGTCATAAAACGAAGCATATTTTATTTTCAGTTTTTAAATGTTTAAAAAAAAGATATATGCTTTGATTTTGAGACAGAAAGAAAGCACAGCCTGGAGGGGCAGAGGGAGAGGGGGAGAGAGAATCTGGAGAAGACTCCCCGCTGAGCATGGAGCCCAACACAGGACTTGATCCCACGACCCTAAGATCATGACCTGAGCCAAAAATCAAGAGTCAGAGGCTTAAAGGACTGAGCCACCCAGGTGCCCCCAAATGGAGTATATGTTAAACTGACAGTAATCTATATTGCTTGCTTCAAATGTAACCTGCGTTCATTGATGCCAACAATATCTCTAAATCTCTTAAATCTATCTTCTAAAATAAAACAATATAGGGGAGCCCGGGTGGCTCGGTCGGTCACGTGTCTGCCTTTGGCTCAGGTCATGATTGCAGGGTCCTGGGATGGAGCCCCGCATCGGGCTCCCTGTTCAGTGGGGAGTCTGTTTCCACTCTCTGCCTCTGTCCCTACCTCCTGCTCCTGTTTATTCACTCTCTCCTTCTCTTGCAAATAAATACATAAATAAAATATGTTTTAAAAATGAAATAAAATAGTATAGCTTCAGAGAAACTGGCTCATTGCCTTCCCAGAAGAGTCTAGGCTCATGGACACATCACAACATCTAAGTCAGACAAAGAATAACCCTTCAAATCCTAATCCCTATTCAGCATTTTATAACAAATCTCACACAAATTCTCCAACTCGCGAAATTTTTTGGTTTTGAAATTACAGCTCTACTTATCAAAGCATATTTTCCTCTAAAGAACAATAAAACCATTATGTTCTGTGTGCTCCTTTGAGCTTCTGGGATACTCTTAAGAAGGACCTACATATTTAAGAACAATGATAATACACCAAGCTCCCAATGTTCGAAATGGAAACCAGCATATTGACCTCTCTTCTTGATAGTTCTTGAATGTGGGTCCATTAACATCCACTCTGTCACTTGCTTTGCTTTCTTTTTTTTTAAGAATTTTTTTTATTTATGGGGTGCCTGGGTGGCTCAGTGGGTTAAAGCCTCTGCCTTCAGCTCAGGTCATGAGTCCTGGGATCGAGCCCCACATCGGGCTCTCTGCTCAGCGGGGAGCCTGCTTCTCCCTCTCTCTCTGCCTGTCTCTCTGCCTGCCTCTCTGCCTACTTGTGATCTCTCTCTGTCAAATAAATAAATAAAATATTTTAAAAAAGAATTTTCTATTCATTTATGAGAGAGAGAGAGAGAACAAGCAGGGGGGAGGAGGAGCAGAGGGAGAGGGAGAAGCAGATTCCCTGCTGAGTAGGAAACCCCGTATGGGGCTCAATCCCAGGACCCTGGGACCGTAACCTGCCCCGATGTTAGACACCCAACCAGCTGAGCCCCACAGGTGCCCCGTCACTTGCTTTTCTACCTCGCCTGCCTGCGAAGTGGTCAGGGCATTTGCTGCTCTTTGCCTTTCTGCTTTGACATCTTCATCCTCATCGACAGGTTCTTCAGGATTAGGTCGAGCACCTCTACTTTGGGGGGAAATTCTGTAGAGAAAGGAAATGTAGGACATAGGGTTTTCTCGTTAGTCAGGACATCCCTCAAATCAGCTTCTCTGTGGTTTTGCCATCCTTTCTCTTAATACACTGGTGATGGTCATGGCCCTGTGAATACTGCTTCTGCTTTAACCAAGAATTCCCATTCCAGTTGCCAGAATCCCCTTCTCATTGCTGTCATTCTTCTAGTTAGAATCTTTGACCCTTGCCAATGTGCTGGCAATGACTGCTGCTTCTTTAAAAATCAGGTCACCTACATTGTCTCTGTTGACTCTGAGCCCATCTGAGTCACACGGACATTTGCCCTCAGCATCTTTCCCTGTTCACCTTTCCTAGAGCCCCTATACAATGTCCATCTTTTTTTTTTTTTTTTAAGAATTTATTTATTTGAAAGAGAGTGAGAGGAGAGAGAGCACAAGCAGGGGAAGGAGCAGAGGGAGATGGGGAAGCAGGCTCCCCACTCAGCAGGGAGCCCAATGCAGGACTCGATCCCAGGACCCTGAGATCATGACCTGAGCTGAAGGCAGAGGCTTAACCCACTGAGTCACCCAGGTGCCCCTGTACAATGTCCATCTTATGGAATGCTCTGACCTACAGTAAGTTGCTCAACCACATCCATCCCATCTCCTCTTTTCAAGGACGTGTGATCATCTCAGATGAAAAAATGGCATATCTGAGTACTCATCAAATTTCTGAGGAACTGAAAACCTCCCTCTGCTGGTTAGTGGCAGATCTCTGACTGAGAGTCCTATTACCAGGCAATCAGCCAGGAATCCATGGACATGGTGAAAACTGGCATCCTGCCTACATTGCAAATATCAATCCACATTCACAGGTCAGTAGTGCGGCCCACTACTGAGGAACATTAAAATATGATATTAAGCGCGAAATTAAGTTTTATCCCAACCTGAAAACGGGATCCTCTCGCATTATTTTCTTTCCACATTTTGTCTCCATGCATCTTAGGATAAAAACAAATAACAAAGCCTGCAAGTAAGGCTAGGAACAAAAGAAAAACAGTTTTATATATAGGCACAAGTTCACAAATATTACTTAAACATCTGAATTAAATTGGTGCCCTTTGTCTTCAGGTAAAATACATAGAAGAACCATTTTTACAAATCAGGGGGAAAATCCAGCTTGGTGGCACCTACCTCTTTTCTTCTCACAATCCACACCCTGTCTGTCAACCAATTCTAACTGCTCTACCTTCAAAATTACCCAGAACCCAACTTTTCGCCCCTGCCTGTGCTGCTCCCGCCCAGGTCCAGGCCATCATGATTTCCCATTACAATAGTGTAACACCTTGTTACCTAGCCTCTTTCCTCTTCTCCCTGTGCCGCAAACATCTGTTCTCAACCCAGTCACTAGAAGTACTCTTTTAAAAAAGTAAGTCTGATCATATTGCTTTGCTTAAAACCCTCCAGTGATTCCTCGGTTACTCAAAGAAAGTATAAAAAGTTTTTATAGTGACCTAGACTGCTCTGTGCAGCCCCTTCCGTCCACCCTGTACTTCATCCTGTGACTTCCATGACCTTCTCTTGTGCTACTCTCCCCTAGGACATTTGGCCACAATCACCCTGGCCTCCTGGCTGACCCTGGAACAAGTCAGCATCACCTATGCCTTCCTACTAGAATGTTCTTTCCCAAGCTATCCCTGTAGGTTGCCTCCTTGTCCCCCTCATATCTTTGCTTCTCAATCAGGCTTTTCCTGACTGACCATCTGACACCATATATATTATCTGTCTCCTTCCACCACAATATAAATGAGAGCAGGCACTTCTGTCCATATTTGCTCCTATGCCTAGAAAAGTAGTGACACATTGTCAGTGTCAGCTTAAATACACCAATATAATCATTTTCCCCTTTCATTTTTATGATACAACTTTGCCCTTTTTATCTCTAATTCAAAGAATTTCAGTTACATTGCACTTGTATTTCTTACAAGGTCTCTCAAATTCGGAGGTGGTGATAAATAAATGTGAAAAATTAACCTGATGTTACATTCTGGACCTACACAGTCCACACAGGCACATAAAAATAACTCATGATTTGGAATCATGTCTGAATGGTCTTATTCTGAGTCTTATTTTAAGACTATATTAAAAACATATTCAAAGTTGGCACACATTAGACAAACCAAATGGTTATGATACCAAATGCTAACTAACCCCCTCCAAAAAAAAAAAAAGTCCGTCTTACTATTAGGCATACTAGAAGATCAACTCCACTCGGGTCATATTTGTGGTCTGAGTATTTTGGTTGGTGCTCATAAGCTCTCTGCAAAGACAAAAAGAAAAACACCTAAACGCAAGTTCATCACTTCATGATTTGCATTTTAATAATATGGAATTCGACATATTGCATTTTTCCTTCATTAAGCATGATTCCCCTGTGTGCACTGGTGACAAGCAATTCCCTACAGAAAAGAAAGTGGACCCCCACTCAATACTATCTCTTGGTGAACAGGTAACCTATGTCTGTTCCTCTTTTCCGATTTTTTTCTTTAATGTTTAGGTTTAGGGTTTGCCTCAAGTCTACTGAAAGCATAACAGAGAGAGGAGCCTGCATTGTGAAAAGTAACAAGGGATGACCGTATTTGTCCTAAATGTCCCTCAAGAGCCTTTTCTGGGCCCCTTCCTACCCCGGTGGTGACTTGCCCATGAAAATAATTAGTCCCATAATGTTATTCTTTCTTCATCAATCAATGCCTTCAGAAAGTAACTCATTCCTCTTAAACAATGTACGACAGATCTAGGTTCGTAGGTCTGCTTACATCTTAGGAAGGAAATGCTTTAAGCAAAGGAATGAATTTCTAGTTGAGAATTCTAAGTGTTGCTCAATTAATGGAAAAGTGATTTTTTATTATTGGAAATTCAGAAGTTTTATTCTTTCTTTCTCTCTCTCTCTCTTTTTTTTTTTTTTTTTTTTATTATGTTATGAAAAGTGCTTTTGTAGACAGAAGTCTTTCCCAGGATCCCAAGAACACAAGCGATGAGGGCAGCTTTCTCTACTTTCACTGAAGTTTCATCCAGAATGGTGCAGGGCTTTAAAGGGTATGTTCCTGACTGAGCTCTTGGGGTCATCCCATCGTACACTTATTTCTAGTTAAATCAAGGCTTCTTTAATGCCTCCTGGTCTTTCCTCCTTCAATGCCTTTGCTTTTCTCCACAGAACATGCTTACCTTCTGCCCTACTCTCTTGCTAATTAATTCTAACTCATTCTTCAGGATTCTGTTTAAGCATTGCTTCCCCAGAAGAATTCTCTGACTCTCTAGATTGTGTCAGCTGTGCTATGTGTCCTGTGCTTGCCACTTTACCCTTCTTCTTTGGATCCTTTAAACCCTTTGCATTGACTTGTTTGAGGTCTGTCTTCATCTCCACCAAGCTCTCTGAAAGGAGGGACGTGCTGTCTTGTTCATTAGGTGTCCCCAATGACCAGCACGGTGCCTAATATAGAATACTGTTTAATATATATTTTTGAATAAATAAATGGTATTGTATATGATTTTATCCTTGCAGTGGATAATGAATACCCATTAAATGAGCCAACATTTTTTCAATCTGCCATTAGTTTTGAATAGCATTTGACAATGCTTGTGTTGCAATAGAGCATATGGCAAAGCTTTTTAAACAGCTTTATTGAGGTTAATTTTTTATGCTATCAAATTCATTCATTTTACGTATACAATTCCAGGACTTTTAGTGAATTTATAGAGTTGGGAGAGCATCACCACAATTTAACTTAGTAACATTTCCATCACCCCAAAGAGATACCTCACAAGCATTTCTGGCCAATCCCCATTCCCACTCCAACCCCAGGAAACCACTAGCCTGCATTCTGTCTTTATAGATTTGGGGTGAAGCACTTTAAAAGGCTGCATGTTCAAAGTTAATGACACTGTTGGTAATATTTCTTACCTGTGCCAGAAAGGCTAGAAATCCACCCATGGTAGTTGAGGGAACAAATACCATGCTAGAAATCAAGGTAGGCAAGTTGAAATGAAGCAGCATAATGTCAAACATAATGATTGAGGTCTACAAGGCAAGTTAAAATACATTACAAGTCAGACATATGCAGTCCATTGATATTAGGGAAAATATTTAAGATGTAAGTGTTCTCATCATATACATCAGAATTTTCCTGCATACAGATTCACCCCTTTCAGAGGGAGAAAGGGAGAGAGGGGTTTTTGTTAATGAGAATAAATGCAACTTTCAGCTACCCAACAGAAAAATTTTCGATAAAAATCCAGAGATGAAGGTGAATGCTAAAGTAACCAAGTAGACTATAAAAATCTGGAGATTAAGGTGAATGCTACAGTAACCAGATAGGCTTTCTGACAGTGCATTAAGAGTCATCTAAGACAATAAGATAAAAGAGAAATTAACTTTCTATTCCTAAGGTAACAATGTTGTGAATGTATAAAAACCGTATTGTAGGAGAAGGGAGTTGGGGGAAATTGGAAGGGGAGGTGAACAATGAGAGACTACGGACTCTGAAAAACAATCTGAAGGGTTTGAAGAGGTGGTGGGGTGGGAGGTTGGGGGAACCAGGTGGTGGGTATTAGAGAGGGCACGGATTGCATGGAGCACTGGGTGTGGTACAAAAACAATGAATACTGTTATGCTGAAAATAAATTTAAAAAATGATTAAAAAAAAACTGTATTGGATGGAAAGCTAAACAGGTAGTTGTATTAAAAAGTCCATGCTGCCTCCCACCTAGACTAAAGCTTTCTAAATGTCCTCTCTGGTCCATGTCTTCCCCATTCCAAACAAATAATTTTAACGAGAGTGTGCATTTTGATTGCAATGGACTTGTTTTCTGTTAAAATGCTGGTAAATGTGGGACGGGGGATAAAGATACTTTTTCATTGTTCTGTTTTAAGGATCAGTTTATCAGTCAACAAGTGTGTGTTGAGCACCGTACTGAACTTTTGCTGGATCTTATTCTGTATGAATTACAATAAAAACATGAAGAATTGTAACTACTAAATTCGCTGAATATTAAACAAACACCAGGCATTAAGAATAAAGCATGTTGGGGTGCCTGGGTGTCTCAGTCATTAAGCCTCTGCCTTCAGCTCAGGTCATGATCCCAGGGTCCTGGGATCGAGCCCCGCATCGGACTCCCTGCTCAGCGGGAAGCCTGCTTCTCCATCTCCCACCCCCCGTGCTTGTGTTCCCTCTCTCTCGTTGTGTCTCTCTCTGTCAAATAAATAAATAAAATCTTAAAAAAAAAAGAATTTAGCATGCACTGTTTGCTTTAATCCTCACAACAACTCCATAATGTGGTCATTCTTATTATCCCCTCCTTATATATGGGAAATTCAGGGTTCAGAGAAAGAAATAACATCCTCACACCACACAGTTAGTGAGTGACAAAGCTGAAATTCAAAACCCTATGTGGGTGTAATTCCTAAGTCTTTAGGTCAGAAGACTATACTGTTTTGTGGGACTGTTATGTAGGGGAATGTTGTGTGACTACTAAGTGAACTTACAGTTTGGGGGGAATGTAATCTACAAATAAAAAGCAATTTTGAATAAAATCCAATAACTTACAATCAAGTGTTCAGTCAGAGCACAATAAGCATTTTAGATGGCAAATCCAAAAAACCTTTCTCATTTTGCAACCACCACGATCTCTCTACAAAGGTGTCACGTGATTATTCACGTTGACATTATTTCTCTCCTCTTGGTTTCCATGACATCATATGTATCTAGTTTTTTCTCCCAGTTCCTTATTTTTGATAACTACAAGTCTATTGGTTGACTTAGCTAACAGCTCTTATTCTACTAAGCTTCCAAGTTTCTTCTTTTGCGAGTTGTTTTTTCCTCTTTTCTCATTCACTAGAACAAGAAAGGACTGCAAACTACATCAAAGGAAATATAGTATCGCTCACAGTTACTAAAAAGATGCACTATTATCCCTTCACCATGGGCTGAAAGGCACTTCCTTACCAGACAGGGGCCTAAGATACCCATGAGGGAATCCATCCTGCGGGCCAGGAGGATGTACAATAGACAAGGACAGTGAAATAGATTTACATGTAAAAGAAAAAGGGAAAATAATTAGAAATTGTAAATGTGTATTATACTGTA
Organism: Lutra lutra; assembly: GCF_902655055.1. Lineage (NCBI taxonomy): Eukaryota > Metazoa > Chordata > Mammalia > Carnivora > Mustelidae > Lutra > Lutra lutra. The sequence goes on along the minus strand of NC_062293.1, from coordinate 11,063,901 downwards.
ATATTTCTCAAGGAAAAGATGATTATTTTTATGTTCCCCTGAAAGTTACTCTATCTCTCTGTTTATATGTTTGTATATGTACTCACGATATAGAAGCAAAATGACCAAAGGCCACTATTTTTTTTCCACTTGCGAGAAATAAATGATATCACATATGTCAAGAAGACAAGTGATGTTGCATAACCGAGCCCAAATACAACCTGAAAATAATACAAATAATATCAAAGTCAAACACTGAAGTAGTAACAGAAGGAAACATTAAATTACACATATTTTTAAATATCTTCTTTCGGGGTACCTAGCTGGCTCTCTTGGTGAAGTGTTTGACTTTGGCTCAGGTCCTGATCTTGGGACCCTGGGATGGAGTCTTGCATTGGGCTTCCTGATCAGCAGAGAACCTGCTTCTCCCTCTCCCTCTGACCTTTCCCTCTACTTGTGCTCTCTCTCTCTCTCAAAAAAATAAATAAAAATCTTTTAAAAAATTATTGCGCATGCACTTTGAATTTCTTTGTTTTAGTTTATGACAAAATAAAAATGAAAATGTCTTACTTATAGAAAATATCAAATGTTATAACTTATCATGGAATTACTTTATAAGAGATTGTCTATATAATGTGTTTCTTACCAGACTGAACACAATTCGACTTGTGATATAAATCTCTGTTATGTTGGCTATGTAAAAAATTAAATACATCAAAAGGAGAAGGAAAACGAAGAAGCTGATATCCACTAGTGCCTGCCCACACCAGTAGGCAGAAGGGTAGAGGCCTGAAATCCATAGCTGGGTCTTAGCTCTCTTCTGATGAGAAAAACACAGGATATATACAGATTCAGTTGAAATCCAAATTCAAAACAAACACACTGAGAAAGATTTTAAGATAAATATAACCAAATCAGTTTAAATCTTCTAACAATTTAATGATGTATATACTATTTGGAATTCGAGGTCTAAACAGCAATTCCATAAGGATGGTCACTGTGAAAATGAATATTGTTTTATTTTATAAGTTTGATTCCCAGCACCACTTTAACTCATGCATAATGAGTGGAAAAGCAGATCTCATAATAAAGCATAAACTTCCTTCAAAAGAGATATTCTGCGACCTGAAGGACAATAAATTATCCATTATCCAAATATGTTATGAGGGTTGCTGGCTCAGAATAGTGAAGGATGACCTCTCTAAATCTGATTTAACGGTTTTGCCTTGGATTACAGACATGACCAAATGCAAATATAACCAAAAAGGTTATTTGCCACAGTAGAAAGGGGATTTAAGTCTTACATCTTGTCCTCAATTTAATTATCAATGATTTCTTCCTTTTCACTGGGAAATAACGTCATCAAAGTTGTGTAATAGTCCCCTTTACAAGTACAGATTAATTTGAGTCCCTGTAAAATTACTGCATGTTTCCTGCAATTTCGAAGTAAAAAATATTTTGTGTTCTTAGAAGTTAAGTTTCTGACGCAACAGAAATAATGCTTAACTACATTATCTAAATCAGACATATGCTTATATGTTTTTCTTACAGGAAAACATTTTGAACACATAGCACTTAGATCACAATTACTGGAGTCCTTGAAGTTTCTCATTTTTTTCTCCTTCTCTTACTTTGTAATCGCTGATACTGCTCATGGAGATGTAAGGTGAAATGCTGCACACAAGCCAAAACAAGAACATAGAACCTTCTGGCAGTCCAGTCCAGTAGATCATAAAGTTCTGCAAATATAAAAGGTATTTTAAACTTGTGACTATTTTAAAAAATGAAACAAATAGTAATGTGCTCTATCACGTTGATTGATTGGAGGATGTCAAGCAACCCTTGTAGCCCAGGAATAAATCCCATGGGACCCCTGGGGAATAATCCCTCTAATGCACTCTTAGCTATATTGCTGAGAATTTTTGCATCCATGTTCATCAGGAATATTGACCTGTAATTCTCCTTTTTGGTGGGGTTTTTGTCTGGTTTTTGTGGATCAAGGTAATGCTGGTCTCCTAGAAGGAGTCTTCCTTCCTTCCCTCCTTCCTTCTATTTCTATATTTTTGAAACCATCTCAGAAGAATAGGTATTAATTCTTCTTATAATAGACATGTGAAAAAATGCCCCACATCACTCGGCATCAGGGAAATACAAATCAAAACCACAGTGAGATACCACTTCATACCAGTCAGCGTGGCTAAAATTAACAACTGAGGCAACGACAGATGTTGGAGAGGATGTGGAGAAAGGGGAACCCTCTTACGCTCTTGGTGGGAATGTAAGCTGGTGCAGCCACTCCGGAAAACTGTGGAAGTTCCTCAAAAAGTTAAAAATAGAGCTGTCCTGTGACCTAGCAATTGCACTACTAGGTATTTATCCAAAGGATACACACATAGTGATTTGAAAAGGTACACGCACCACAGTGTTTACAACAGCCATGTCTACAACAGCCAAACTATGGAAAGAGCCCAGATGTCCATCAACAGATGAATGGATAAACAGGAGTGGTAGATATATATGTATGTGTATGTGTGTGTGTGTGTGTGTGTGTGTGTGTGTGTATATATATATATATACATACATATATATGCATATATATGTATACATATGTGTATACCTATACACACATGCACCCATATACAATGGAATATTACACAGCCATCAAAAAGAATGAAATCTTGCCATGTGCAATGACGTGGCTGAAACTAGAGGGTATTTTTTTTTAAGATTATTTATTTATTTATTTGACAGAGAGATCACAAGTAGACAGAGAGACAGAGAGAGAGAGAGGGAAGCAGGCTCCCCACTGAGCAGAGAGCCTGATGTGGGGCTCGATCCCAGGACCCTGAGATCATGACCTGAGCCGAAGGCAGCGGCTTAACCCACTGAGCCACCCAGGCGCCCCGAAACTAGAGGGTATTACATTAAGCGGAATAAGCTAGTCAGAGAAAGACAAATACCATATGATTTTACTTATATGTGGAATTTAAGAAACAAAATAGACGAGCATAGGAAAGGTGGAGGAAAAATAAATAAGAGAAAAACAGAGAGGGAGTCAAATTGTAAGAGGCTCTTAACTAAAGGAAACAAATGAAGGTTGTTGGAGGGAAGGTGAGTGGGGAGACGGGTAATTGGGTGATGGACATTAAGGAGGGCACTGGATGTAATGAGCACTGGGTGTCATATGCAACTGACAAATCATTAAATTCTACATCTGAAACTAATAAAAATTAAAATTAAAAAATGAAACAAATACTAATTATCATAAAATGTGCTTTTTGAAATACTGAAAAATAAAATAAAAATGCATGCCTTAATTCAGTAACATCTATGCATGAATTTGGGAGGGGAAATGATTTCTGATCATTTAACATGAGGCTTTAACTCCTAGCAACAAAAAAAAAAAAAAAAAAAGAGTAAATTGTAACTCAGGACCCACTTCAGGGTGTACACTGAAGAGAACTGAAATCAGAGTTCCAAAGATATCTTCCCACCCATGTTCCTAGCAGCACTATTTATAATAGACAAGAGGTGGAAGCAATCCAAGTGTCCACCAACAGATAAAGGGATAAACAAAACATGGTATATACATACAGTGGAATATTATTCAGCCTTTAAAAGGAAGGAAATCTTGTCAAGTGTTACAGCATGTTTGAATTTCAAGGACATTATTCAAAAACCAAATACAATATGATTGCCCTTATATGAGGTATCCAAAGTAGTTAAATTAATAGAAACAGAAAGTAGGATGATGATTGCCAGGGGCTGGGCAAAGGGGACAATGGGACGTTCTTGTATAACTGGTACAAGGTTTTAGTTTTACAAGATAAGAAAATTTTAGAGATCTGTTTCACAATAATTGAACATGTCTGACACTACTAATTGCACACTTAAAAATGGTCAAGATGGTGAATTTTATGTCATGTGTTTCTGTCACAATGCAAAAAGTAATAATTTGGGACTTATGATCCTGGAGAAACAGATCATTCGGGCCTAGTAACAGCAGGTCTTTCTCAGCTGACATAGCGATGGATATGTGAAGCCATCAGCAGCTGGTCGAATGTGCTCGGAAGGAACCCAAAGCTAAAAGGAAAACTTGATGCCCCTCAGCCTGTGGGCAAGGAGACCAACTTTGAATCACCATCCCCAAATCAGCGTCTGCCTGAGGTTGGGCCCCTGCTTTGGTATAGGACTGCTTGTACCTAATCACAGTTCAGCAGTGCCTGTCTCAAAATAATTCTATAGCTCTCAAGCTTTACTTAAGACTTTAGAGGCTCTAAGGATCAATTCAAATGTTTCATCAGGGACGAAAATCCATTACTGTCTTCACAAAAATGGCTGAGAGAAGAAGGGTGTGTGCCTCTGGGGATGTCTATGATTTGATCCTCAATAAACAAGTAATGATATGAGGACACTAAAAGACCAAGAGTAGATACCATCTATGCCTTTCTACTGCTGGTTGGTTCTACTTTCTGGAGAGTTCCCTTCAGAGCTCCCCCTCTACCCCGACCCTAGCACTGTCCCAGCTTGCACGGTCAGTGGTGGCTTCAACTCATAGGTGCCTGTGTCCATCGCTGGCCGTTCACGTATTACTGTCCATCTGCTCATGCATGTACCCCCAGCACCATGAATGCAGTGAAGCCAAAACTGAATTCAACCCCTTTGTCACAAAATGGGTTTCCTTTTCCGATGGCTCCATTTCAAATCCTATGTATTGTTCTTCCAATCTTCTGGTTTGAAACCGTTTGAGTCACCTTTAAGAGATCCCTCTTGAGTATCAGGGTCTAATCAGAAAACCACTACTACCTTCAGGCCTTCAAATAGAGAGAAAATACTCATGCCAGGTTGTGGAAAGATGGGAGAAGCCAATGAAGATGAAGCAAGGAGACTGGGCTGGGGTGGGGGGTGGGGGGCAAAGGGAGGAAGCACGGTGACTGGAACCCAGGCTGCAGAGTGCTCCTGCTCTCCTGGCTCCCACTACTGCTTCCTGTCATCTAAACCCAGGCTGTAGCCAGCTGACAAAACCCTGAAGATGCAGCCTGTGTGCGTCAGACACCCCCACAATGCACACAACTACAGGCGGGTGAAGGAGGTTATCAGAAGGCATATAGCCGAGGACTGGCAAATTCTTCTTCGAATCAGTCTACTAGCCATTTAGTCAATGAATGATCCACCAACAAATTAGATTAGATTTACAAGTCTAAAGCTGTTTTACAAGTATTCTTGATTTCCAATTCAGTTTACACGCCCCCCCTACAACCTCACTCACACGCTGTCCAATACACATCCACCATCAAGAGTGTATCTTTCCAGAAGCTTCTCTAGAAGACGACGACATAATATTGAAAAGTATTCTCCCATGAGCACTTGATAATATCAAGGAGGAAAAAATCATATTCTGTTAGATATAATGTTTAAAATGTCAGGACAAAAAATTTTTAGGATTAGCGACCAATGATGAATATTTAAAAGCTAAAGAGGGAAAACACAGGGTGCTTGCCATATTAATTGTTCAGAGTGAGAAATCCAATACTTACAAAAGGATATGGGCTTCTCTCAATTCGAATATTTTGTGTGCAATTAAACATTCGAAGTAACCCATTGCTAATAATATTCACAAGAATAGGAAAACAGTGCAGTCTCAAAGTATTGCAAGCAACTGAAAATCTGTAATCCTTTGAATAAAATAAAAACAAATAAAATGAGGTTAATTCTGTCATTAAAGAACAAAGAAAAAGTTTTTATATTAAAATCCCAGTAGTGACCCACTCTGTGTGACCATCCTTAAGTTCAGTGACCTTTCTGAGCTTCTGCTTCCTTATCTGTGAAAGGAGATAATTAATTGGTTGGATAGCCAGCAATAGGGATTTTTCTTAGTATTACTAATTTTAGATCATTTTGTCCTCTTGCTGTTGAGGAAATTTCAAATAATGGAATAAAAAGGTAGCCCTGATAAGGAGACACAGTCAGCTTACAGTGAGTAAGCAAAGGAACTCTGATTTCCTTGATAGGAGATAAGCAGAGCGTGCATAAAATATTCGTGGTTACACTGCCAGTGATCCATTTTTATGCTAAGATAATATTTACACTCTTCATGTTTATGAAAATGTTTATGCATGTATCAAGAGGCTCAGTAGTGCTTATATATTCTATGGGTTCATGTAATAAATACATTAGATAAAAAACAAGGCAATTGCCAAGCAATGCAGTTTCCTACAGTTGGCACAAAGGGATTACTTTTTTTTTTAAACAATGCTACGTTAGTTTCTGACGTACAAAAGAGTAACACTGTGGTTTTTATGGTGTCCTTAGTTTAAATGGAACTGAATTCAGTGATGTATCTTTTAAGACTTTTGTTTTGGTTTTTATTTTCCTTATAGCAAGAAATAATGAGGTAGCTTCCTTTAACGTGGCTTCCTGCTTTTCACTAGCTTTTAAGTAAGACTCAGAGTTTTACTTACAATTAAGATGTATTTTTCAACAGCCTTGTACCTGGAATAATCTCTAGCCCTTGGACTCTTTTACTCAAATTGAAACATGTTAACAGGAGATTGAGGACACTTTTCTCTCAGAGATTTCTAGTGACTTTTATAGTACTTAATGTATATTCTCCATACAGTTGACCCTTGAACAACACGGTTTGGAGGTACACTGTTCAGTTATATGTGAATCTTTTCTGATAAACACAATACAGTAGTGTAAATGTGTTTCTTTTCCTAATGTTTTTAATAACATTGTTTTTTCTCTAGCTTACCTTATTGCAAGAATACAGTATACAATATGTATAACACACAAAATATGTGTTAATCAATTGCTTATGTTATTGGTAAGGCTTTCAGTCAACAGTAGGCTCTTAGCAGGTAAGTTTTTAGGGAGTTAAAAGTTATATGTGGATTTTCAACTGTGCAGGGGTTCAGCACCCCAACCCCTGTGTTGTTTAAAGGTCAACTCTATACCAAAATGTCTTTTGAGTAGTTAGCCATTGAAGAAAATTCTTTAAATTCATGGTTGGTACTTATAAGGTTTAATATTTTATTGAATCTGAATAATGCAATTACACTTAGCTCCTTTCAAATGTAAAAATCATCTCATCTCAAAGTTAAGATTGAAAATGTTTTATAAAAGCTTATTTAAACTTCACAGCTTATTCAATAATGACCCCAAATATTCTAAATCAAATTGCTATATACTAGCTGGGTTGACTGCCATTTAAAAACAGTTAAAAGTGCGGGGTGCCTGGGTGGCTCAGTGGGTTAAAGCCTCTGCCTTCAGCTCAGGTCATGATCCCAGGGTCCTGGGATCGAGCCCCACATCGGGCTCTCTGCTCAGCGGTGAGCCTGCTTCTTCCTCTCTCTATCTCTCTGCCTGCCTCTGCCTACTTGTGATCTCTGTCTGTCAAATAAAATAAATAAAATCTTAAAAAAAAAATCTTAAAAAAAAAACAGTTAAAAATGAAAGCAAAACCAAGACACAAACATACCTTTTGTTTGCCAGAAACTACGATAGCTCCATTGTATGACAGGTCATCAGTGCCGTTTCTGTTTGCAAAATCATCTACTTCCAGAAGTATGTTTTGATGCTTCACTGACTGTATAAAATCTTCAATATTTGATCCTAGCATGAAATCAATAACAGAAGGCCATAAAAAGCAAGAAGATATATGTCAAAATTTTAAAGTAAACCACATACGCAATTTGAAGTCAATATTTATAGACTATTATGTGAAGGCATGTGTCTTTGGGCATCACAATAATAATATTGGCTCATTCTACCATCTTCTATTTATCAAATCCTAAGCTGTGATGAATTAGTTTTATGATTCTGTTTAGTGCAGTTACCATGTGACTGTTAAAACAAAATAATTCTAGGGGTGCCTGGGTGGCTCAGTCAGTTAAGCATCTGCCTTCGGCTCAGGTCATGATCCCAGGGTCCTGGAATAAATCTCCACGTCTGGCTTTCTGCTCAGTGGGGAACCTGTTTCTCCTTTTTCCTCTGCCTGCAGTTCCCCCTGCTTGTGCTCGCTCACTCTTTCTCTCTCTGACCAATAAATAAATAAAATCTTTTAAACTAAACAAATAAATAAATCTTTAGGAAAAAAAAATTTTACATACATATTACTAAGTATATGTATATATTTAGTAAGAAATGAAATATATGTAGTAAGAAATGAAAAGAAATATATATTTAATAAGATATATGAATATATGAAATATCTATTTAGTAAGATATATGAATATATGAAGTATAAATATAGTAAGAAATGAAATGAATATATATATTTAGCAAGAAATGAAATATATATAGTAAGAAATGAAAAGAGTGCCACTATCAGACCAAAGTTTTTGATATGCCCCTAAAGGAGAAAGCAGGTGATTGTTTGACAGAGAAATAAGAGCTAAGAAAACCCACAGCCTAGAGCACACAAGAGCTAACAACGACAAAGTTAAAACCAATGTCCAAGAAATGGAAACTCAGAGTGGACAAATTCAAGGGGCAAAGTGGGCTCCAAAGCCACAGCCATGCTCATTAACTGGTTAACCACACCTGAAACAAAGTGACCACTGTTCTTTCTCCGCAGTCCACATGGAACAGGCAGCAGGGGCCGTTGTCCCCAGAACGCAGATCCCCAGATTTACTTTTTATGAGATACTATTTGTGGAAAAGAGCAGGACAAGATCTAGAGTAACCTCGACAGTTACAAGGACAGGATGGAATGGGAAAAGAAAAAAAGAGGACTCTCATTTTTTGGTCATTTGGACTTTGAAATGGAATTCATACTGGGGACATTCTGAAGGGGTTCTGGGAACATAAGACAGGACCAAGCCCCAGATGAATCAGCATTCCCACCAGGTGGGAAAGGAACGTATACATAGGAAATAAGCTTTCCGTGCATCCACTCTCCATCTCCACAGACACCTAAGGTAGGAAACCTTCATGGTTACCCACATTCCCTTAGGCAAACAGGGATTCCCTGATTTAAAGATGAACATCTTACCAAGAATCATCATACTTGGGGAAAAGAGGAACAAGATGGCAGAGAAGCCCCAAACTTAAATCCCAAAATACTTCACAACTGAGTACAGGGAAGAAAAATAAGTAAGTTAATCCAAGCATATTGTTCTTAGAGTAACTGGAGAGGAAAACATATACATGAGACGATGATAGATTGAAAAATAAAAATGAATAGGCTGAAAATGGCAAGCTGAAAATTTCTAGATCTTAGAAATAAAATACATAATATGCAAAGATTTCCATTTTAAGGTAGCAGATAATAGATATAATAATATCTATAATATATAATATAGATATATAATATATAATAGATATTATTATATATATTATATCTATAATATCTATATAATTATATCTATATAACTATATATAATATAGGTAGATAAATAGATATTATATCTATTTATCTACCTATATTATATATAATTTATCTATATATTATATAGATAATTTATCTATATATATTATATATAATAATAGATGTAATATCTATTTATCTATCTATCTATATATATAATAATATAAAACTTACTTTCTAAAACCCAAATAGAAAAGAATGAAGGCAAAAATTAAAAGACCACCTTTGTATAAAGAGGAGAATCCATCACCCTGAGTCACAATTGTATATGAATATTTAATGGGCTGTATATATGAATATGTACATATTATATGTATGTATATATATATGAATATGTATATATTCAGCATACGAGATCTCTCTCGTATGCTGAATATATACAGAGATCTCGTATGCTGAATATATACATGTATTTTATATCTAGACAGAAACAAGTGCTTCTTCAAAGTTAAAGAGTTAGACAAAACCAATTACCCTAATTTAGGTTAACAAGAGCATGGGTACCAAATTGTCCTAAGGAAATCTTCCTAGGTCCTGTTGAAGGGGCATAGGGTATAAAAATTTTTTCTTTATATGTCAATCATATAACATTTGTATATAATATTATTTATAATATCTATTATTATTATTATTATATCTATTATTTGTGTGTAATATTTATGGAACAGGTTAGGCTGCTGTAACAAGGAGATCTCAAATAGAGTGGTTCAGTCAATCAATATACAAGTTTACTTCTCTCTCACATAAAAGCTTAGGGAGGTGAGGTAGATAGGAAAATCTGCTTTAATCAGGTTATATAGAAATCCACGCTCCTTCTCTCTTGTCCCACCATCTCCAAAATCAGAACTATACACCATACCTCCCCTATTTTCCTTAAATATTTTCTATTAATATTTTTTATGAATGAAGCCTAAATACATTATTTTCTTGTCTTATGATTTGCTTTCTTTTCCCTCTGCATAAAAATAACTTATTTCTGGATTACAATTTTGTTTTTCTTTTCACCTGTGTTATTGATGATCAACAGGCTGGTACGGGGATCTTCTGGAGGTTGTCCAGGAGAGAGGAAATACAGTTCAGATTTAAATTCCCAATCACTCTTTTGAATTAATAGGGCATAAATTATCTTTTCCACAATCAAAGGGAACATTGCAATCCCAAATACCAAGAGTCTACCAATAAAGAGAAAATAACCACATTAATCTGTAGCAATTTTATTGATCATCAGACTTTACACAGTCTATGCCAGCCATGATTATAGGTGCTGCAATTTTGAAAATCAGGCCTTCACACCCCACACAGTACCAAAGGCAAGGCTATATAAACACCAGGCGATCAAACCATGAAAACTAAGCAGCCCTGTTGATAAAGCTAATTAAATGCTACCACGCAAGCATTCCTACTGTTAGTAAAATGAGATGTTGTATTTACCCATCTCCTGGCAAGAATGTTGGGTAGCATGTTCTAGTTTTAAATTCTCCTCTGGTTGAACCCTCCCTTGAAACTCACTAACGAAAGCACAGTCCTCTAATACTCACAGAATCAAAAGGTCTTTCTTTCCACGCTTTAACTTTAAGAAACGGAGCCGTGCTATTGCGCGGATCTGCATTTTCCAAAGGCCCATGTCACTCGCAGCCTTCTGCATTTCAGGGAAAGAAGGGCAAGCTGGCTCTATTTCGTGTGGGTTTTCTGTGCCTCTTATCTCTGCTTGTTCAAAATCTACACACACACACACACACATGCACACACGTTATTAATGCCATCCTTGGACATCACAGTTTTCTCTTTCTCATAACATTAGAAGTTGTTTTACGATGGTTACAGAGCAGACAATATAAGAAACAAATTAAATTTATAATCTCCACATTCAATAAACTCAATGATAAAATACAACTAAATTCATACCCAAAGAAGAATTCAGTAAAGGGTGACCTTGTTATGCCTAGCCTTTGAAAAGGCATAAAAGGTCCCATATGTAACAATATTCTGAGGGATTTCAAGAAACATTCTTCATAGAAATAGTCAATCATTGATGCCTGAATGTCAGCTATTAAGCTGTCGATAATTTCAAAATGTAGGCGAATGATTACTAGCTCTAAAGTCACCAGACCTGTACCTGATTCCCAAATACATGACTTATAAGTGGCATGATTTAGGACCAATCACTTAACCTAAGTGTCTAGTTTCCTCCTGTATAGAATGGTGCCAATGCCTTTTGTTGGAAAGATTATTGTAGAAAGGTAATACACTATATCCACACATTGATCAAAGTTTCCAGGTAGAGGCTCTGTAAATGATTGTCCTTATTATTACAACCTATTAAAATACACAGGAGATGATCCTAGTGTTTTCTCCATTATGACCTTAGTGAAATTTTCTACATTAACAAGCTAGGAGCAATTTTTATAAGAAATATCTGCTCAGACTTCATGACCTTGATTGAAAGGCTTTCACATCCTCAGAATATCCAAGAAGCAGTGAGCATCTGGGGATAGGAGGAAACTGCTGAACTAGGAAACAAAGAGTCTGCGAGGACAAATTTGTTATATCCCAAAAAGGGATCTGTGTTCAGTCCTAGTAATGATGTTAGGAAACAATACAACCTTTCCCAACATTAGTCATATTTGGAATTATTCACACTCCTTAGTGTAAATCATGCATAAAGAATTATAAAATACCAAATTAATACATGATTATTTGAAAATTGATTGTCTGTCAGTCATACAATGCATTTACCTTGTCCAATAGTTGATTTTCCTTCCAGTTTCATGAAAACATCATTCAGAGTTGACATGGAAATGTCATAACTCGTCACACCCTGGCCAGAACACTTATCAAGCTCACTGAAAAGGTCTAAGGCAACAGACCAGAACAGATACATTTTTAAATATCACACTGATAACAAAACCCAGTAAATTAACACTTATTTAAAAGGTAATCCAGAATATTGTTCAGGAAATACATGTCTTTGGAGTATCACAGTAAGCAAAAGCAAAATTTTATTAGAATGTTCTTCTCTGGATTGAATATGTCAGAACTTTCCTCTCTACCCTCAAACCATCTATACTCTATTTTATATTCCCAACTCATGAACTTCCAGAACACTTACTTCTTTGAGGAAAGATGAGCAATCAGAAAGAACATCATCTTCTCACCTCCACACAAATCAATGTTAATTTCTACCTGTATTCTGGGTTTTGGTTCTGTATGGGTGGACAACTTAGAGCTGCTCCCACCAAAGTCTACCTCTTTGACTTGTGTTCTGAATCCTGTTCCATTCAGGTGCCTCAAGAACCTCCTAAATTAATCTCTCCGACCCTTCTCTGGCCTGTGTCATCAATTTCTCCTACAGGTACCAGGCCATCCCAAACAGCAGGAAAAATGCTCTAGAAGTTAATCCAGTAACAAGTAACAAAAAAAGCAAAAACCCAGTCTCCCTTTCCCACTGGGCCCCCCGCTACACACACGCACCCATGGCCCAAGGATTTGTCTACTTCATCCCCTTCAATTGGTCGCATCCTATTCAACTGAACCCCCACAAATCTAAATGCTATCTCTATCCCTCCACAGAAACTGTTCTTCTCAAGGTCATCAACGATTCCACAATCTAAATTCAATGGACAAGAGCTTTTTAAAAATTCTTTTAGCTCTCTCTTTCTCTTTTTCTCCCTCTCTCATTCAGGGACATTCAAAACTGTTGACTACTTTGTCCTTCTACAAACATTGTCTCTCTTGAGTTAATAAAAACACACATATTTTTTTGTTTTTCTTTCAAGTTCATGGGTGGGGGGGGCTCTTGATTTCCACCATTCTCTGACTCGTCCTCTACTTTCTCCTGAAGGCTCAGTCCTGGCTCACCTTCTCTTTCCATACATTCAAATCCAATCACTTTGCATGAAATCCATCTGTATGTTAAGATTCCCAAATCCAACCCTCACTTTGAGTATTCTCTGATTTCCAATATCCTATAACCAACTGTATCCTTAACTACTTAACATCTCCATTTTGAAGTCTAAAAGCATCTCAAAGCAAATGTTTCTAAAACAGAACACTAATTCCTCTTTCTCCATCCTACCCAACAGTCTCTCTCATCATTTTATAACAAATGACACCATCTTCCACCTGGTGACTTGAGCCAAAATTCTAGAAGTCCCTCTGGATTTTTCATCCATCTTTCAGTGGGCACCATGGTTGCACAATGATCTCATCTTTCACCTGTAAGTCTGAAATGGTCCTATGGCTGGTCTCCCAGCATCTACTCTTCTTCTTCTATCTCCAGAGTGCTCTTTTATAGCCAGAAAATGAAAACGTGAGTCACATCACATCAATCCCCCATTTAATGACTTTCAGTGGTTTCTCAGTGCATTTAAGATAAAATTGAACACCACACAGTGGCCTCTAAAGCTGTATGCTCGAACCTCTATCTATTCCTACAACCTTACCCATCCCCACTTGCCAGTCTTCTCCTGCACTCACTACACTCCAGACATCTCTTCCCCTCCCTCTGCTTTGAATGTTTTTGATCGTTTTCTTCTTTTGTACTCCTGGCACTCTATATAAACCCATAGCCTGACATTGGTTTTCTCTCTAAACCATATGACCTTGCTAAACAAGGATTATACATTCTGTATAAGGTATTTATTATACAACACATATAATGTATGCATTATACAATTGTAATATACCTTGGCTTATTGTGTGTGTCCACTTCTCCCCACCCAACAGAATGTAACCTTGGTGAGGGCAGGGACTCAGATGTCTTATTTAACTCAATATCACTAGTGTCTCAAGCATTGAGTTTTACATAATAGGTTCGCAATAAACATTGATTATTACCCTCCATATTTCTGATAGGATGTAAGAATGCCACTGGACTTGCAGAGGTCTAGGGTCAGCAAAAAGAGACTGCCATAGACCAAAACATTAACACCAGGAATTCTGGTGGGACATGTTCTTATAGTGGTATCAACATATAGCTCATTATTTTCCTTCCCCAAATGAAAAAAGAAGCCTAGTTGTAGCTCATTGGAGAGAATAACACGGTATAGCCTATGGATTTGAGAACACCATCTTGCAGCTCCTGAATGGCACAAAGAGCTGCCTTATTTGGGGGTCAGACTAAATCTGAATCCCTGAGTAGTTGCTTAGTAAGACTGAATCATCCAAACGAGCTTCTTTTAAATTAGGGCTGCAGAGAGTTAAACCTTTAATAAACCCAATGTTTAGATAAAAAAGAACATTTTTATAACAAAAAAGACATATATTTCCTCATTTGTGAGACAGGGAAGACTATAGCACCTACCTCATAGAGTGGTGGTAAGACTAAATGAATTGATGTATAGGAAACTATTAGGAACAGTGCCCGACTCATAGTAAACATTGTACAAAGAGTTAGCTGTTATAGTTACTTATCATACAAATCCTAGGTTGGGACTGCTACTCAGCAGACTGGGAACCTATGGTGAATACTTTTGTAGAATAAATAAACTATGGGGTTTTTTTCTGCAAAATAAATATATACACAATTAAATTAAAATATAAAAGGGAAACTATAGCAGACACCTTGTGCTCCACACCCATCCCTTCCATACTCAATCACAGTAAATCTGCTTATTAAACCCTGCCTGAAGGCATTTTGTTCTAGGCTGTGAAGTATGCCAAGCTCGTGTTGAGCACAAGCCATCTGGGTTAGAAGATTAATGCTCCTGAAAGCATCTCTTAACCAATGAAGGGTGGAGAGTGTCAAATAAATACCCCAGCTTTCTCACTGCTTTTGTGACATAACTCTGAGCCCCTTGCTCACTTATTCACTTATTTACTCCAATGGTATTACATCTCAATTTCATATTGCAACCATCCACTCAATAATGCACACTCCCGTAGCCTCCTTTGCTTCTCACTCTCATGTCCCCATTCCCTCCTGGGGTTTCTAGGTATCAGTTACCAAAAAAAAGTGCGCTAAAGTCCTCATTTCAAGTTCTGCTTTTTAGAGAACCCAACCTAAGACAAAATCCAAATCCATTAAGTAATGAAAGCTGTAATAATGAGGTGAACACTTGCTCCCAAATTTCATGCCATTGTAATTGTATTTCAGTTACCTGGAAATTTATTTGTCCTTTCCATGGGCAAAGTATATACAAGCTTTTCTTTGTTTTCTGTTTTTAATTTAGCATCAGGGATGTAATGTTTAATGAAGGATGTTATTTTTTCTGGATCACATACTTCATTTCTGTACAAGCTAATATTTAAAAGAAAAGATCATTGATTTATATTTTCTCTACTGCTATTACAAAAGCAGGGCTTTTACTGAATACCTAACCTTTGAGTACTACTTTACCTGCCTTTAGGGAACAAACAAAATGAGTAAATAACAACAACAACAGAAGTAATAATAATAATATCATCAGTTTGAAAAATCTTATGATCTATACAGAGGAGTTGCATAAATTCAGAACAACTACAAATATACAAACACATGCATGCTGGAAGGGAGACTGTCTTTCAAATAGGGAGATAAATAGAGCAAGGCAAGAACATTAGGCAGAAGAAATTGCTTAGGGAAAGTAATTACACCAGATGTGTGGATATCAGGAATTAGTGACTAATAGGGAAGTTTGGCCTATATGCACATTTTGTTTGGACATAGGGTTTTTGGTTTGGGTTTTTTAAAATACTTTTCACCTGCACACACTTTCTTATTAGCTACAGTGCTCTTAACTCTCTCCTACTTTTGATACTAGCCTCTGAAATTATTTGATTTTGTGCCCAATGCAAGAATGAAAATATGTTACAGGACTGTACGGATCAGCTGAGGGAGATGGACAGTGGGAAGAAGAGAGAGACTGAGGATGCACAGAGCAGGTATCTGCAAAAGTGGTCCATGAAGTAGCTTTGCTGGGATCTGTGAGCCTAGGCTTAGAACTTGGACATTCTGCTTGTCATTAGCATTAACAAAGATACAAGGAGGCAGGAACAACATCTGGGAAACCCTTGCCAAGAGTTTGGCAAAGATGAAGCATAAAGTCAACTGTCCCTCATAATTGTCTGCCTTTTTGAAATTCCAGTATTGAAAACATTGGGTGCCTGGGTGGCTCAGTCAGCTAAGCATCTGCCTTCTACTCAGGTTGTGATCCTGGGGTCCTGGGATTGAGCCCTACATCCAGCTCCCTGATCAGCGAGAGCATGCTTCTCCCTCTTCCCCTGCCCCTCACCACCCTCCACTCATGCACTTTCTCTCTCTCTCTCTCTCAAATAAACAAATAAAATCTTTTTAAAAAGAAAGCATATATATGTACGCACACACACACACATGCGTGTGCACGCACACACACATACATCCCCCCCACACACGCATGTGCACGCACACACATGCACACACACATACATCCCCAAAGTCTTTACCTTAAGTAATATCCAAGACCCCATCTTCTCTTCAAAAAGACAGAAGACCCTGCACACTTCAATCTCCCATTGGACATGATCACTTTTCTATCTGATTAAAAGGAAGCAAGAAAGAAAAGTTGATGGTAGTCATTTCTTCACTCTCTAGAAAATATAGATGAGGAGCCAATGCTCAGATTTCCAAAAAAGAAGTGCTCTATAGAAAATAAATGTATCTAGGGGTGCCTGGACGGCTCAGTGGGTTAAAGCCTCTGCCTTCAGCTCAGGTCATGATCTCAGGCTCCGGGATCGAGCCCCGCATCGGGCTCTCTGCTCAGCGGGGAGCCTTCTTCCCTTCCTCTCTCTCTGCCTGCCTCTCTGCCTACTTGTGATCTCTCTCTAGCAAATAAATAACTAAAATCTTTAAAAAAAAAAAAAGGAAAAAAGAAAATAAATGTATCTAACATACATTAAAATTTTTGAAACACACATTAAAATTGATGCATTTAAAATAAGCTTATGAGTTCCAGTCTATTTCTGTGCCTTCCAAAATTTCTTGAAAAAAAAACAAAAACAAAAACAAAACACAGAAATTACATTGCCACATCTTCCACTCCATATTCTAAAGAATAAGTGTTTATTTTTCAACTGTATACTTATTTCAATGCTTAAATTAATTGAAAGCTAAAAAATAAAACCCTATAATTTTTTATTAGCGGCTATAAATCTAGCAAATGTACAGCCAGTGAGGAATTCTAGAGGGGGATTAGACTTGCCATTCCCCAGACTGCTTTGAAATGGAAGACACATGAAAGTCATGGGAGCGCAGTGCTTATTTTAGAAACACACATTTCCCAATTTCTTTATTACAAAACTGAGATAAAACCAATAATTACCAGCCAGGATGTCAGCTTCGTCCATGAGATTGGTACTCAAGAGGATTACACGGCCTGTTTTGTGTTCCTTGAGGAAACTCCACACTCGATGCCTTGAAAAGGGATCCAACCCAGCAGTTGGTTCATCTAATAGCAAAATCTACAGAGGATGATAATGTATAAAATATAGCTCTCCCACATTGACTCTTCCCACAGGGCAGCATGGATAACAAATGGTAACTATCCAGCCATTTAGGTCCGATATACTTATATCCGTAGTTTTACAGTGGATTCTCTCTTGATGTATTGAAATGAAATCTCTACCACGTTTCGGGTTAAAAGAAGAGCTTGACGTTTTACTAATCACTCTGTATTCCAAAGCATGCAGAATCTCACTTACTTGAGGATCTCCTAAAATGGCAATCCCAAAAGTCAGCTTTCTTTTCTGTCCTTCACTTAAATGTTTAGCAAGGTTATCCTGAATGTTTTGTATGTTCAATTCTAATAAAATTCTTTGTACCTATGCAAGAAAATACACAAAGCTTAAAATCCAAGGCGATACAATTTTCACTATCTGTTACACTAGGTAGTTATTATAGGACCTCACTGCCAAAGTTGTATCCATAACAAGACAGGTAAATCACTAAGGCAAATTCTGATTAGGTCATGATTTAACTTGGCAAATTTAGCTTGTAAATCTAAGCATGAGCATTTACCTCTTGTTCCACCTCCTGTGGCTGAATTCCTTTTATTTTCGCAAACAGCCTGAGGTTTTCCTTCACAGTGAGTATGTCAAATTGAACATTGAATTGAGGACAAACACCAGTTATCTTTCTGATTTCCTCCAAGTCTTGCATTTCAGAGAGATTTTTATTATAGATGGTAACTGATCCTAAAAATAGAAGTTGAAAATAATTTAACATGGGCAAGATAATACATTTTATTAATGCTTAAAGATCTTATTCAGGAAAATATTGGCATATATTCACAAATATCTAAAATAATGACTTCACCATTTATTAACAACTATGAATAAATCTTAACATATATACGTTTAGGGTGGCATATATTTTCTTTGGAATATCACATAGCAATGGGATAAGGCTAATGATTTTCATAAAAATTTGTGAAATATAAAGTACAGTCAAAATCCTATAGTCTGGTAAACAATATTAGATAAAGAAACATTATTTTCTCTTAAGCACTTTCACCTTAAAATAAGAAAGGCAAAGTAACATCCATTTTTTTCAAAGAAATGGAACAAATAATCCTAAAATTTATATGGAACCAGAAAAGACCTCGAATAGCCAAAGGAATATTGAAAAAGAAAGCCAAAGTTGGTGGCATCACAATTCCGGACTTCAAGCTCTATTACAAAGCTGTCATCATCAAGACAGCATGGTACTGGCACAAAAACAGACACATAGATCAATGGAACAGAATAGAGAGCCCAGAAATGGACCCTCAACTCTATGGTCAACTCATCTTCGACAAAGCAGGAAAGAATGTCCAGTGGAACAAAGACAGCCTCTTCAATAAATGGTGTTGGGAAAATTGGACAGCCACATGCAGAAAAATGAAATTGGATCATTTTCTTACACCACACACGAAAATAGACTCAAAATGGATGAAGGATCTCAATGTGAGAAAGGAATCCATCAAAATCCTCGAGGAGAACACAGGCAGCAACCTCTTCGACGTCAGCCGCAGCAACGTCTTCCTAGGAACATCACCAAAGGCAAGGGAAGCAAGGGCAAAAATGAACTTTTGGGATTTTATCAAGATCAAAAGCTTTTGCACAGCAAAGGAAACAGTGAACAAAACCAAAAGACAACTGACAGAATGGGAGAAGATATTTGCAAATGACATATCAGATAAAGGGCTAGTGTCCAAAATCTATAAAGAACTTAGCAAACTCAACACCCAAAGAACAAATAATCCAATCAAGAAATGGGCAGAGGACATGAACAGACATTTCTGCAAAGAAGACATCCAGATGGCCAACAGACACATGAAAAAGTGCTCCATATCACTCGGCATCAGGGAAATACAAATCAAAACCACCATGAGATATCACCTCACACCAGTCAGAATGGCTAAAATTAACAAGTCAGGAAATGACAGATGCTGGCAAGGATGCGGAGAAAGGGGAACCCTCCTACACTGTTGGTGGGAATGCAAGCTGGTGCAACCACTCTGGAAAACAGCATGGAGGTTCCTCAAAATGTTGAAAATAGAACTACCCTATGACCCTGCAATTGCACTGCTGGGTATTTACCCTAAAGATACAAACATAGTGATCCGAAGGGGCACGTGCACCCGAATGTTTATAGCAGCAATGTCTACAATAGCCAAACTATGGAAAGAACCTAGATGTCCATCTACAGACGAATGGATAAAGAAGATGTGGTATATATACACAATGGAATACTATGCAGCCATCAAAAGAAATGAAATCTTGCCATTTGCGACGACGTGGATGAAACTAGAGGGTATCATGCTTAGCGAAATAAGTCAATCGGAGAAAGACAACTATCATATGATCTCCCTGATATGAGGGAGAGGAGATGCAACATGGGGGGTTGAGGGGGTAGGAGAAGAGTAAATGAAACAAGATGGGATTGGGAGGGAGACAAACCATAAGTGACTCTTAATCTCACAAAACAAACTGAGGGTTGATGGGGGGAGGGGGTTGGGAGAGGGGGTGGGGTTATGGATATTGGGGAGGGTATGTGCTATGGTGAGTGTTGTGAAGTGTGTAAACCTGGCGATTCGCAGACTTGTACCCCTGGGGATAAAAATATATGTTTATAAAGCTGTAAAAAAAAAAAAAAAGAAAAAAGAAAGGATGAATCCCCAAGTTTTGTAGCAACATGGACGGGACTGGAAGAGATTATGCTGAGTGAAATAAGTCAAGCAGAGAGAGTCAATTATCATATGGTTTCACTTATTTGTGGAGCATAACAAATAGCATGGAGGACAAGGGGAGATGGAGAGGAGAAGGGAGTTGAGGGAAATTGGAAGGGGAGGTGAACCATGGGAGACTATGGACTCTGAAAAACGATCTGAGAATTTGGAAGGGGTGGGGGGTGGGAGGTTGGGGGCACCAGGTGGTGGGTATTGTAGAGGGCACAGATTGCATGGAGCACTGGGTGTGGTGCAAAAATAATGAATACTGTTATGCTGAAAAAATAAAAAAATTAAAAAAACTCACTATGTAATATGTCAGGCATTTATGAGAAAGGTGAAGAAAAATAAAACCCGGAATACAGAAAGGTTTAATCAAAAAAAAAAATAATAATAATAATAATAAGAAGAAAGGCAACACATGACCTCTAGACATCTTGCCTTTGAGAAATTTCTTTTTGCTCACCTTCTGTTGGAACAGACAACCCATTAAGGATGTTTAGCAATGAAGATTTGCCAGCTCCGCTATGACCCAGAATTGCTGTGATTTGACCTTCATATATGTCAAAGAGCAAGTCTGTTTTTAAAATAAAATGTTAACATTATAAATGAGAGGGCATTAGAAATTGCTGGTTCCAAAAGCAGAACAAAAAATTTATTTAGCTATATATTCTCAAGCTTAAAACATATAATATCCAATATTTTGCTGGCTGCTAAAAATGTAATAGTTATTGTAGAATATTTCTGAAATAAATACAATGACTTAAGAAGATAAACTTAACTGTAATTTCAAGTATTAACATTTAATACACTTACTTCCAGTGTATACAGGTGTGCATATATGAACATGTAATATATATATGTATATACATGTAATATATATATACATTGTAAACATATATATATATGGATTTTTATCATACTCTTTCTTTCCTAGCTTACTTACATTTTCAAATGTTAAATGATGAACATTTTTCATGGCATTAATTACCTTTTAAAATATATTCACCAAAAATGTATATTTTCACCTGTTATAAATGTTCTATTCTTTTATTACAAACATTTTGCCTTTACAGGGCAGTAGAAAAAATTATTTATCTAAGAATCCTTTATTATTTTTTGTTTGGTTTACCATCAAGTGAAAACCAAACTCTATTATGAAAAGTTGTTGGATGAAATTCTTAAGAATTTTATAATACGTTATATCTGAGAGATCAGGTTCCTTCAATTAAATTATGTGACCTACTTTTAAACATTATTGAAATTAATTAACAACTGGGATGAATTCCAGTTCATCCATTTTCTAACTGGATGATCTTGGATAAACTAAACACTGCAAAGTTCACTTTACTCAGCTATTAAAGTGCTGGTAATAATAATAATTACATTTAAAGATTTTATTTATTTATTTGACAGAGAGAGATCACAAATAGATGGAGAGGCAGGCAGAGAGAGAGAGAGAGAGGGAAGCAGGAACCCCGCTGAGCAGAGAGCCCGATGTGGGACTCGATCCCAGGACCCTGAGATCATGACCTGAGCCGAAGGCAGCGGCTTAATCCACTGAGCCACCCAGGCGCCCCAATAATTACATTTAAAGAGAAAATTTTTCCTATTGTAATCCAATCCATTAAAACTTTCACTTACAATTTGACTAAAAGATTCTTTAAAAAATTAGAAAAATAAGCTAAAATAATTACAAAAAGTTAAAGAATAGCAAGATACTACTCTTAACTACATGGTATTAAAATATGTTGGAGAAGGGGGAGCCTGGGTGGCTCAGTTGGTTGGACATCTGCCTTTGGCTGAGGTCATGAGCCTACAGACCTGGGATCAAGCCCTGAGTTAGGCTCCCTGCTCAGCGGGGAGTCTGCTTCTCCCTTTCCCTCTGACCCCCTTCTCACTTGCTCACTCTCTCTCCCACTGTATCTCTGTCTCTCAAATAAATAAAATCTTTAAAAAAATTTTTGGAGAACTATTATAATTAAAATAACATGTTAGTAATACAGTAACCAGTGGAATAAATATCATAATTAAAATAATGTTACTACTCCAGAATACACTGACTGATGGAAGGCAAAAGAAGCCCAAGATGGACCAAAGTAAACATAAAAATAAAGATAAATGAAACAGTCTTTTAAATTCATCAAAAAGATGAATTAATTAACAAATAATATTGGGATAACTAAATAAACACATCAGTAAATTTTATATTTACTGTTTTTAAATGGAAAAAAAAATGGTGTTTTCCAGGGTGAGAGAAAACTGATGATATCTATCTTGGAATTGATCTATATTAATCAGAAAAAAATAAATATAACCCTCAGTTTCTTCATCTGCAAAATGGGAGAGATACTATGTATCTCATAGGATTAAATGAAAAAAATCACTTATCATAGTTGCCCGAACACACTAAGTACTCAATAAACTTAAAGTGTTTGTTGGTATTATTATTGTTGTTATTTTTAATTATTGCTATTCCCACAAGCATATAAATTTTTGTAAGCTTGAAAGGAAATGATTTGAAATATGAATAAGGAGGTTAAATATATAGTCCTTTTGAGTAATCTGCTCTTAGATATTTATTTTCAGAAATTATATTTACAAAGATTGAACAAGAAGGCTCATTATAGAATTTTTTTTATGATAATGAATAATTGGAAACAAGCCAAACTGTGTACATGACTGTAAGTAAGTCAAGACAGCCATACAACAGAATCCTGTCAGCCACTGAAAGATAGGCTGTAGGTAAGGACTTCAAAGTGTGTTCCCAAAGGTGTTCCAAAGCTGCTACAGGAGCTAGCTGCGTGGGGAAAAGGTGGAAAGAGTACAGCTCCCCCCTTACTTCCCAAAGAGCAAATGTAACTGGTGATTTCATATGGTTTTCCATGCACTAATATTCATTGGTTTTCTTTTTTCTTTCTTTTTTTTTTTGAGACTTTATTTATTTATTTGACAGACAGAGATCACAAGTAGGCAGAGAGGCAGACAGAGGGGGAAGGGGAAGCAGGATCCCCACCCAGCAGGGAGCCCGATGCAGGGCTCGATCCCAGGACCCCAGGATCATGACCTGAGCCGAAGGCAGAGGCTGAATCCACGGAGCCACCCAGGCACCCCCATTGGTTTTCACTTTAAAAGTTTTTTGGAAGATGTCTAGATGTAAAAAGTAGTTCATGGTTATTGATGAGTACAGAAGTAGTGCATCATATGCTCTGGAAATTGAAATGACAAATTTAAAAAAGACTTCAATATATCCTTGGCTAAAATTAAAGAAAGGAACCACAGATCTAGATGGCATTGGAGGGGACAAACCTGAGGTGAGAAGCAATTTGCTGATGAGGGTACAGGAAACTCTCAAAGTGAGAAATGATCTCAGAGGACTATATAAGGTCTGAGTTAAGGGGCACTCTCTTCCAGAAAGTAAATGTGCGGTACATGCATCGGATCGACAACTCTCAATCTTAGGGGAGTTCCATGGCTCTTCTTTTGTAACTTTTAAGGCTTCCATATCTTGTAAAATTCAATTACATTCTCCCTAAAAACTATTATTAATAAAAGCAAGCTGTCCTCTACAAAATGTAGCCACTAACTGGGAGGCTTACTTAAATGTTTACTATAGAAAACTGTATTTGTTAGAATTTACTATCAGATACATTGGCTGATTCAAAATTATAACTTTGTTTTCCCTGGGGATAGTGACTTAAGAAATATAATTCATGGTCTATGGTGTTACTCATCTCTTTTAGTTAATCTCACCAGTACATAGAAACTATGTAGATTCCCTGGGTGGTATAAAAAATTATCAAATTTAAGGCTAAACATTCTTTCCTCATAGTGCAAATAAAACACAATATGGTTTTTAGCAAACTCATCTTTAAAAACAAAGTGAACTCACACTTTTCATTGTGTCACCCCATTCTTGGAAATTGACAGATGCATGAAAATCTAGAAGGATTTATAGCCAGATCTTAATCATTAATCTCCAAGGGGCAGAGTTAGATAGTTTGGATTATTTTCTTTTTCTGTTTTCACATGGAACTTCCTCCATTTTTTGTAATAAAGAAGTCAATGAAACAATGAAATGTTTGTCTTTACCTTTCAGTGCTTCCATTTTCCCAGACTTGCTGGTATATTCTTTTTTAACATTTCTGATTCTGAAACAACAGAAGTGGGGTTTACTCAGCTAACAAAGAAATAAGTAGGGATCAGGAACAACCCCAGTTAAAGTGACAGATACATCAACATCTTTATGTGAAATAAGGGATGGCATATCCAAACTACTCAGAAAGACAAAGATTATTTTTGATTAATCAATTCCCCTTAGAGAGAAAATAAAAGAGTCTTTTTGAAAAGTTCAATTAAATATTAGTATTTTGCTTAGAAAAGGAGAACATTTTGGAATTATTCTTACTTTCTTCCTCTAGCCTTAGAATATTTTATGTGTTTTACTCTGTGCAAGATCAGTTCATTTATCTGCACTCTTTAACTATCCCCTCCCATCCTCTCCCATTCCCTCCAAACTTGCTCATTAATCAGACCCTCTGTCACCTGCATTTTCTATAGTTCCCTCTCTGATAGCTTCTCTTTGGCCTATAACTCTGCTTTGGATACAATCAGATTTCGCTCCTCCCCTTATTGTAAAACATTTTACAAAATAAGACAAAATAAATTTGCCACATCTACCTTCTCACTTCTCACTTTTTCCTCAGTCACTCTGGCTTCTGAGTCCATTACTGTAGTGAGGCAACATTGCAACAAAGACTTTTTTTTCTATCCTTACTTATGGAATAATGAGTTGCTATTGGTGACACTGTCCTTGTTAAAAGTGTCTACATTCAAGTTACCTACATTCAAGTTCACATTGAACTTAGTGGTTTCCCTCCTACCTTCTATCTCTCTAAATGTCTCTTCTTCTTCTTCTTCTTCTTCTTCTTCTTCTTCTTCTTCTTCTTCTTCTTTTTCTTCTTCTTCTTCTTGTTATTTTCAATTAGCCAGCATATAGTACAGCATAAGTTTTTGTCATAGTGTTCAATGATTCATTAGTTGCATAAAACACCCAGTGCTCATCCCAACACATCCTTCTCTGTTTCCTTGGAAGGTCCTCTTCATTTGCCAAATACATTATCTAGGTCTTCCACAGGGTTCTCCATGTACATTCTGGTCTTCTCACCTCTAGATCCTCTTGATGAGTTATCTTACTGATTCTTGTGGTTTTAACACCAACCTAAAGTTGACCCTATCCTTTTCCCTGAGCATTAGGCTCCCACAACTAAAGGTTTCATCTGAACATCACACATGTGTGTTCTCTAAATGAGTGATTACAAAACTTGAGTGCATATTAGAATCCCAAAGGAAACTAATGCAGGACAAGGCAGGAACCAGGTTTGACAGATGAGAAATGCCATGACTACATAAGATCAGTGCATCTTCAAATTCAGGGGGAAACAGAATTGAGCCACCCTTTTCTCTGAGCATGAATCAAAATGAAGGTAAAGAAATTTATTCAACCAGGATGCTGGCAGTGGTGGGAGATGGGACACCAAAGAGTCAGGAAATACGAAAGAGAAAGACTTAAAAGGTGTTGAATCTGACAGCGTGTTTTATCTCTGCCTGTCTTTGAACAGGGAGACACCCATTAAATGGGGGTTTTAGGCTTTATTTTAATAAAGAAACTTCCGTTAGAACCACCAGTTGTTTTTGGATTTCAGAGATGAAGATAGCCGATAGCCATTTGTTTGGGGCAGACATCCTGCCTATGTTCTGGGAATATTGCATGAATGAGCTAAAGTTACAGGAATGGATAGTTGTGCAAACAAATGTCCCCAGAGAAGGAAAAATTGGAAGGGGACTAATAGGTGAGAGGGAGCCGGTTGTGAATAAAAAATAGATATTTTTACATAGGCAAAATAATGATTCTGGGTAGAATTCTTCATGAGTTCCTCTATACTGCCAGATGTGTATAGCTAACAGCTGGCTAGGGAAAGAGGAAGTTCTCATTGGTTATAAATGGGAGAGCACCTGTGGAAAGGAGAATCAACACAGAAATAAGGAGGAAGACAAAACGAAGGGTGATGTCATAATATTATATGGAGCGAAGCAAAAATAATTTTTCTTTTAGGAGCAATCAGGAGACATTGGTGGTCACATGGAAGAGTTCAAAGTAACATTCACAAAGGCAAGTTTGTTGTTCAATATTTTACCCAGGCTCAACCAGCTGCTGTTGGTCAATAATTCATTTGCCTTACACCCATATGTGGCTGTAAGTGTGATTACCTGATGGCTTCTTTTCCTTGGAATTCTGGAGCTACCGGTTCAAAACAGTCCTCAGAAGGAGGCTCAGACTCTATTTCTTTCTCAATGACATTATTAGTCCTCTGGTGTCGGAAACAAGATGAGTTCAGGAAAAATAATGGAGAATAATGGCGCTCATCCCCATCTAATCAGTCAAAAGGCAATAAAACATTGGATCAGTCACATTAGAACAGTAAGTAAAGAAGACTTATTCAGAACCATACAGAGTATCTGACTTTTAAGCATCATAGAGAAATTCTTTTCTTCCTTACTTCCTATTACTGAAAAGAAAACTTGTCGTGAAGCAAACAATGAAAATTCAAAGGAAATAACATGTTACCACAAAAGTTAAATAGTATAATAGAACTTTCAAGAAAGTATGTATAAGCCAACGTTCTGAAAAAATGTAATAAAAAGGTATTTAGAATGAGTGAAACCAAATATTTGGGGGAAGAGTCCTTACACAGCACATAAAAACAACTAAAACATGTTTGTGAACTTAAATCACTTGACCACAGGGGTACATGGTTGGTTCTTGATTTGGGCTCAGCTCATGATCTCAGGGTGGTGACATCCAGTGACTCATCAGCCTCTGCCCTGAGCATGGAGCCTGCTTAAGACTTTATTTTGACTGTTGCCCTTCCCCTCACTCATGGCGTTTTCTCTCAAAGAAAATGCAAGAAAAAGAAAAGAAAAGAAAAAAAGAAATCACAAAGCATTAGAGACTGTGGATTCTGAGAAGCAAACTGATGGTTTTGGAGGGGAGAAGAGTTGGAGGCTTGGGTGGGCCTGGTGGTGGGTATTGCATGGAGCACTGGGTGTGGTGCATAAACAATGAATCTTGGAACAATGAAAAAAATTAAATTAAATTTTAAAAATTAAAAAAAAAATCACTTGATCACAACAATAGGGTTGAATATCATACTGAAATTCCCATGGTATGTGAGTGCAAAGTACAGGGAGAAATTGTATCTGTTCAGGATAAATATATTTGCATTTTCCAAATTTGAAACAATGAAGTGGGGTTTGTCACTAAGGACTTTACCAGAAGTCACAGAAAGATAGGGATATATAAAATAATTGCATAAAAACATATAAGACAGCTTTAACTACAAAGCGGAAAGAACATAAAAAATAAATAAATAAGATTTGTGAGGAAAAACGGCATTCTGATTCTAGCACATGTGAAGGAATTCTGGACTTGGGAAATTTTTGTTTGTGAGATAGAGAAAATTTAACTGAGTAACGTATTTTTGTAAATATGGACAACATATAAAAAAGTTTCAGAATAATGCTGAAAATATTCTAATTTTTATGTTGTTATTTCCTTAGAGGATGGACATCTCCCCTTCTGAAATGGTCCTCCCAAGGGGAATCAGTGAGAACCTGATAATTTCACATCTGAGGCCCTTTCTAGCTATTTAGTTTACAATCAGCCCCACATTCTTGTCGGAACTACTTTTTTTTAAAGATTTATTAATTTATTAGAGAGATAGAGCACAGGGAGGGGGCAAGAACAGAGGGAGAGAATCTTAAGCAGACTTCCCGCTGAGCAGGAAGCCTGACACCGGGCTGGATCCCACAACTCTGAGATCAAGACCTGAGCTGAAACCAAGAGTCAGACACGCAACTGACTGAGCCACCCAAGTGCCCCAAGAACTATTTAATAAGAAACACTTTCACTGTACAATGGCTCTACGTTAGCCAAAGCCATGTTAAGAACTAATTTATTTCAGCCTGTTCTAAAAAAAAGTCTTAAATATCTTTCTTTAAAAACATGTTCTGGGATTCTTGAAAAAAATTAACATTATTGGGGGGGTGGGGTTATGGATATTGGGGAGGGTATGTGCTATGGTGAGTGCTGTGAAGTGTGTAAACCTGGCGATTCACAGACCTGTACCCCTGGGGATAAAAATATATGTTTATAAAATTTAAAAAAAAAAAAACACAATAAAATCAGAAGATGGCTTCAAGTTCAGGTTTGCCACTTTAAAAAAAAATTAACATTATTTAATTACTATGTATTTGTAATGTATATTATTAAAACCAGAAGAATAATTGTTTTTACATTTAAATTCAAACCATTAAAACTCTGAAGGAGAAATTAAGAACTCATTCAGCTTGTGATGGGAAAAATTTATTATTCTTTATTTCTTAATATACATTTATATAACCTTCAGTAAAAATATACGGTGTGATCAATATGTGCAGGAGTCAGAGAAAAGACACTTTTACTTACAGGGTAAGATTTTGTCAAAGTATAATGCCAATGCCAAGTAGAAAAGTGCATCAAAAGCCAAAACGGAAAAAGTTGCGATCATTACATATGAGTCTCCTGAAGGGTCGGGAAAAATTATACCATTCATAGTATTATCCAAGTAGATAATCTAAAATTTGGACAAAAATAGTAATTAATAAATATTTAAGATAAATAAATATTATAATAATTTGGCATAGCAGTAAGAATTATCATTTTATTAAGTAGCTTTTTTGAGTAGCCCTTATAATGAAGTTATTGGTGTAATTATTTCTATATACAGCAATCCAAGAATTATTAGAATGAAGTACCAACTTAATACCAACTTAAAAAATGCAATATTCTAAGAATAGGAATATTTTTTAAAGATTTTATTTATTTATTACAGAGAGGGAGCACAAGTAGGAGGAAGGGAAGGCAGAGAGAGAAGTAGACTCCCCACTGAGGAGGGAGCCCAACACAGGGCTTGATCCCAGCACCCTGGGAATCATGACCTGAGCTGAAGACAGACACTTAAGGGACTGAGCAATTCAGGTGCCACTAAGAATAGGAATTTAAATTAAATTAAATGATAATCATAAAGTCATTGCAATATTGTAAAATATCTATGCAACAAAAAATAGTCATTTTAGAAAGAATATGAAGAATTATTTGAAGCATCTTAGTAGGATAATGATAAGAAAACTTCTTTTTCTAGTTATTACTGCAAATAAAGGTATGTTTATAATTCTTTCATGTAACCATAGGCGTTGCACTCTAGGTATTATTCTAAGGCTTTTTATAATACCTCATTTAATCCTCATCATAACCCCCTGGGGGAAATCTTATCATTTTTATGTGCATTTTACATATGGTGGAAGTGAAGCAAATAGAAATTGAGTAGCTTAAACAACGAAAGTCAAAATAACATAGTAAGGAGCAGCAAAGGTGAACTCAGAACAAAGGAAGTCCAGCTCTCAAGCTTAGTTCCTCGCACTAGACAATATACAACCCTATTTATGTTAAAATCTTAACATTCAATGACAAATTTGAGTTTATTCTAGGAACACAAGTCTGGGTTGGAATTTTAAGATCAATCTATGTAATTCAACATAAAACAGATTGAAGGAGACACTAATGTGGCTAATCGTTGAACATGCACAAAAATCATTTGACACAATTTAATATCCACTTATAATGAAGAAAGTCTCTTCACAAACTAAGAAAATAAGCAATCTCCTTTAACCTGGTAAAACAGATGTACAAAGACCAACATCAAAAGTCATGCTTATTATGAAATGTTAAAAGCTTGTCCTTTGCTTTCATTTCTATTCCACATTGTACTAAAGGTCCCAGTCTCCATGATAAGACAAAAAAAAAAAAAAAGTAACTAGCATAAGAACTGCAAAAAGGAAAAAACTATCATTATTTGTAGACATCATGACTATATGTAAGAAAATCCCAAAATAAAGCTCAGAAAAATACTAGTTTTAATAAAAGAATATAGCAAGAATACTGGATACAGTGATTTCTGTTTTTTACAGAAATCAGTTGCATCTCTACATTAACAACAAACATTTAAAGATAATAATTTAAACACACATACTATTTATAATGGCATCAAAAGTATCAGAAGCTTTGGAATATATAAAAAATGAGTCAGAGTCATGGGATCCACTCCTGAGATCGACTCCATGCTCAGTGGGGAGTCTGCATGAGAGTCTCTCTCTCCCTCTACCCCTCCCTGCTGCAAGTGCTCTCTTCCTTTCTCTCTCACGTTCTCTCTTTCTCTTAAATAAAAAACTAAATTTCTTTAAAAAGTGTCCATTTCCCTCAAATTGATTGAAAAATTCAACTGTACCAAAATGTCAACAGCTTTGTGCACACATACATAGGTGCATGTATAACTTGATAAGTTAATTCTAAAATTTACATCATTCAAATACCCTAGAATAGAAAAGACTTTCTTGGAAAAGAAAACCAAGTGGTAAAATTATTACTACCAGATATCAAGACAGATCAGTAAAAGCAATTAAGACAATGTGGCAAGAGAGCAAGGACAGACAGGTCAATACAGGATTGGCTGAGCTGTGACAAAGGAAATACTGCAATCCATTCAGGGAAAGAATGCCTTTTCAATAAATGAAATAGGAGAAATTGGATATTCATGTAGAAAAATTAATATTCTTTCTACCTGTAGATACACAAAAGTTATTTTGAAATAGATTTTGTATCTGAATATAAAAGCCTAATCAACTGAGCTTTCATATAAAAATGGGGGAATATCTTTATAATCTTGGGGAATGCAATGATTTCTTAAAGGTACAAAAGCAGAGAAGAAAACTCTCTACAGAGAAGAAAACTTGACAAACTGGACTTTATCAAAATTAAGAAACTTGTTCATTAAAACACCATTAAAAGAGTAAAAATGTCAGCAATGAGTAACCGAAAAATGTCTCATATGTAGGATATATATGAAATTCCTACAAAGTAATGAGGGAAAGACTTTTAAAAAGTTAGGTAAAAAATGGGGGAAAAGGGAACCTGGATGCCTTAGCTGGTGAAATGTCTGCTTTTGGTTCAGGTTTCCATCCCTGCGTCCTGGGGTTGAGTTCAGCAGGGAGTCTGCTTCTCCCTCTGCCCCTCCCCCCTCATGTTCTTACTCTTGCTCTTTCTCTCTCTCAAGTGAATAAATACAAAATCTTTTTTAAAAAATGGGGGCAAGACCCGGATAGGCACTTTATAAAAGAGAAAAACCCCAAAATACTTCTACACATATTGAAAGAGAATTACATTTCATTAAAAAATTAGGAAAATGCAAATTAATACCACAAAGTTTATTCCCATAGATCTACCGGAAAGGCTAAAATTTGGACAACTGACAATACCAAATGCCAGTAAACATGTGTAACTCTGAACTCTTGGTGCAAGAGTAAATTGATGCAATCACTTTGGAAAACTATTTGGCAGTAGCTATGATGATTAAGATACACATATCCTGGGGCGCCTGGGTGGCTCAGTGGGTTAAGCCGCTGCCTTCGGCTCAGGTCATGATCTCAGGGTCCTGGGATCGAGCCCCGCATCGGGCTCTCTGCTCAGCAGGGAGCCTGCTTCCTCCTCTCTCTCTGCCTGCTTGTGATCTCTCTCTGTCAAATAAATAAATAAAATCTTTAAAAAAAAAAAAAGTGGGTTAAGATACACATATCCTAAGTTCTGCTATTCAACTCCTACATAGATACCAAAGAGAATTGAATGCCCATATTCACTAGGAAACATGTGTAGGAATTTTTTTTTGCAGAACTAATATTAGTCAAAAACTGGAAAATATTTTTGTTCATCAATAAGAAAATCGATAGCACAATCACACAACTGAATACTACATGACACTCTACTACAGCGACACTCCAACTGTGGGTAAGATCTGAAAACACAATGCTGAATGGGAAAAAAGCCAGATCTAAAAAAAACCCAAAAAACAAAAAAACAACAAAAATCACTTTGTAGAGTAGCACTTATATAAAGTTGAAAACAGGCAACACTAAAAAATTATACTCAGAAACACACATTAGGCAAAAAATGAAAAGGCAAGAAATGATGATCACAACACTTTTATCTTTAAGAGGAAGGAGTGTTTGGAGACTTGACATTGTGGCATCCTTCTACTTCTTGATCTGGTTCATTATTATTTTGATATACTTAATAATTATTTGTTAAGCTCTTGATAGTCCTGAAAACTTCTCAGATTTTAGGTTTCAAACAGAGGTTTACACAACAATTCTTAATAAACTAGAGAATGCCTTTGTTATGTAAAGTACAAGGGAAGGGAAACAGTTGCATATGAAATATAAGAAGAGAATACTTCAAAATGAAAATACACCCAAGATGTGAAAATCTGTCTTAGTCAAGATGTTTTAATCAAGTTTCCTGGTATGATGATGATTTTTCTATAATGCAATGATAACATTTTCAAATCTAGCTTTAGGGGAAAAAAACTGTTTAGAATAAATGCTCTTATTTTGAAAATGTTTGACTGTGAAGAGTCATGAAATAGCAAATTCTTTTGAAAGTTCAGTAATAAACGAATTAACTATGTTCTTACCTTACTCATTCCAGCAGTGAAGGCAAAAGGGCTACAAAAGCTCAAAATCCACTCCAGAGAGGAAGGAAGTTGTCTATAATACACAGTGAATCCCACACCCCCACAAAAGATATTGAGGAGAAACATAACCAAATTGGTGAGGAGAGTTTTCTTTAACAACACGCTCATCAGGAACGTTAGAGCAATCTGAAAGAGAGAGAGAAGATAAT
Organism: Lutra lutra; assembly: GCF_902655055.1. Classification (NCBI taxonomy): domain Eukaryota; kingdom Metazoa; phylum Chordata; class Mammalia; order Carnivora; family Mustelidae; genus Lutra; species Lutra lutra. The sequence goes on along the minus strand of NC_062293.1, from coordinate 11,030,558 downwards.
CTGGTCGTTCAACAGATTTAGTTCACCGAGAATTGGCAGCACAAAAAAACCTGGATCTTTACATCACAAGTATTTATCAGTGAGACAGTGATGAAAATATTTATGTATAACAATGATCAGCTCTTGCCTCAACGCTTTTGTAAAGAGAATCCTTTTTTGCCCTCCTCAGCTACTGGGCTTTTGTTGTTAAAGAAAGGGCAGGGGAAAAGCTGTCTGAGAGTTGGGAAAAGAATAGATATGCAGACCTGGAAACACTGAGAGAACCTTTTTAATGTATTAACAAAGAGCATCTATGTACCGTCTGCAGAATTTAGAGGCTCCTGTTTTAGAAGAAGGAAGAGGCATGACATGGGGAGTGAGGACAAGGGGGAGTGTCAGAGGGAGATACTGTGAAAGCCTCCACGTTACAGAGAACTTTGGGGAAAGGAGATGGGTCCACCCCTCAAGGGCATCCTCACTAAAATATTCTAGAAAAGCCTTAGAGTTGGGACACCTGGGTGGCTTAGTTGGTTAAGCTGCTGCTTTCAGCTCTGGTCATGATCCCAGGGTCCGGGGGTCAAGTCCTGCATTGGGCTCCTTGCTCAGCGGGGAGGCTGCTTCTCTCTCTGCCTCTGCCTGCCTGCTTGTGCTCTTGCTCTCTCTCTCTCTCTCTCTCTCTCTCTGATAAATAAATAAATAAGATTAAAAAAAAGAAAAGAAAAGCCTTAGAGTCAAAATATTTTCAGAATCAGAATTTTTTTTCTCTTTGATGCATCATACATTAATTCAGACCTTTATGCAAAAGAGAGGTCCAATTTTATTTACATCATTTTCGCACACTCATAGACTTTCTGAAGCAAACACACACACACTAGACATGAAGGAAATAACTGTAGTAACCTCCAGAGAAATTATTTTTTGCTACAGATAGCTAAGATCTAAAAGAGAGAATGTGGTAATACATGTATGAACTTACCAAAGATAAGCCATATAAGAAAAAGAGTGTAAATATGACCATGAAGCCCGTCATGACTATAATTTGGGTAGATGTTATAATAACTGTAATCATTATGGAAATAATGAAGATGAAGGTAGCATAGATTAAGCCGTAGGAGAGCCTAAAAAAAAAGACAAAAAGTTATTTCAATGATTTCAACTTCATTATGAAATATTTGAAACATACAAAAATATCTAAAGAACAGCACAATATTTACCCTTCTACTTGCCACCTAGATTAGTAACTACAGTATTACTAATCAACCACACTGGCATGGCTGTACGGCTATCTACTGGCTAGGCATCAGCTCTGTGCTCACATATTGTATAAATAGGATGAATGCTACATAAATTGTATCATTTTGTATGTGTCCTTCTGCTGCTTGCCGTTAACAATGTTATACATTGCTGTGTAATATTTCATTGTCTGAATATAACCCAAAGTTTTCCTCATCATAGACATTTTTCAGGTTGTTTCCAATTTTTATTTCTGGTGCATGGTTGTTAAGAACACGCTTGCACTTAGGAAAGAAAAACAAAATAAGGTGAAAATTGAGAGGGAGGCACACCAGAAGAGGCACTGAACTCTAGGAAACAAACTGAGGGTTTGTTAAGGAGGGCATGAGTGGAATGAGTCCTGGGTGTTATATGCAACTGATGAAGCACTGAATTCTGCCTCTGACATTAATTTAAAAAAAAAAAAAAAAAGAAAAGAAAGAAAGAAAGAAAGAAAAGAAAAAAGAACATCCTTGTATGTATCTTTTTTGGAAAAAGCACAAAAATTTCTCTAAAGCGTAATGGCTAAATTGAAGAGAATAAGTTTTTGTGTGTTTAGTGCTATCACATATTACTGAGATATTCTAATTGTAGATGTGGCAGGAAATATAACAGCTACTGATCAATCAGGAACCATGGAAGCATTGGGGGCAGATGATAATTTGAACATTTTTGAGGATCTCAGCTAGTGGGACCTCCACTCTCCCTAATAGTAGAAAATTGAAATTTTATAACTCCATAAAGCCCATCCTATTATTGCTATTCTTATTTATGATTTCTTTCTTAAACTGATATAAATAATGGTATGCCCTTCAGTGTTCACACTGCTTTGGTTTAGATGTGCTGGTGTTCACATGTTTATGAGGTAGTTATTAAGAAATAGTATTCAGTCTTGGATCTAACAAGCCTGCAGGGTGTTTGAGTCCAAGCCTCTCATTTTCCAGATAAGTAAACTGTAGTTCATATTGTACTTAATGGGCCTTTTCAGGGTCAACAAAGTATATCAATAACAAAATTAAGATTTGTTGCAGCCCTTCCTAGTTCACAGCTCCTTCCTCTACATAAAATTGCCTAACTAAATGAGAATTCAACAGCTGAAAAAAATAGCGATACTATTAAAACCAGGAACTTGCATCAACATGTCCCAGTACAACAGGTTTAATTACTGCTTATTCAACTTCTTTTTAAAGGTCATGTCATTACAGTGATTCAGCCTTTGTTTGAAACATCAGCATTTTTGGAAAGCATATGGCATTCTGCAGAATCCACTTCCTGAGTACAGAAGGGAACTACTATAGGTAGGAATTGAAAATCTATGGAGTAGGAGAATTAACACATAAAGGAACTTAAAACATTACCTAGAAAAGGGAACTCATTGCAGAGTGTGGGGTGGGGGGAGATGTTAATAAAGCAATAAAAACCTTCATGATAAAAACACAGTAATTCAGACATCACATAAAGTAATTTAACAAAGTAACTCAGAAATTCTCATGCACTTCACATTTATTACATTACTTTAAAAAAGGCTGCCATAAAATTTATTTCCAATAGACACCCTATACTTAATAAAAATATTTCAGATTTTTTCCCTCTTGGTTTTAAGGACATATAAATTCATTTTGCTAAATTTAGGTTACATGCATAGGAGGAAGTATTTATCCTGAGAATGAACCCACATCTAAATATCCAATACCTTTGTGATTTTAATCTAGAGTTGACTTGTGCCTACCTATTCTCAGGAGACTGTAAGGATGCTGCCCCATAGGATATTCACTGGACTGAAAAATAGTCCTCTTTACACAGACTCCCCCCCCCACCCTGCTTTTTCCTCCAAACAGACTCCATTCATTCCTTTGCATTTGCTAAAGTTCCACTGCAAACCAATTTTCTCCTTCCTTTTTCATTTCAGAAAATGTTTCCTCTTTTTTCTACTTCATGATTACGGTATAATAGAATCAAAACTCCCTCCTTTAACCAAATACACTTTATAGAAAATTTAAAATTTCCTAGACTGTAATTTTATTTCAGAGAACATGTGGCTTGCAAATAGTTCCTTATCCATTCCAGATAGTCGACTCCATATTCATAAGCACTAATTTTCTTTCCTTTTTTTTTAAAGATTTTATTTATTTATTTGACAGAGATCACAAGTAGGCAGAGAGGCAGGCAGAGAGAGAGGAAGGGAAGCAGGCTCCCTGCTGAGCAGAGAGCCCGATGTGAGACTTGATCCCAGGACCCTGGGATCATGACCTGAGCCGAAAGCAGAGGGTTTAACCCACTGAGCCACCCAGGTGCCCCACAAACACTATTTTTCTTGATATGGGTACTATACAAAGAAATATCGTCTAGGATTCAATGTTGAAAATGTTAAGCTTCTTTGGGGGTAAAATAGATTATTTTTCTTTTTTTTTTCCTTTTCCTGGATAACATGGATTTTGTAACTGACTGCGTTGCAGAATTCTCTGCTTTGGCCTCTTGGAAGCTTAGAGCTCACATTGATCTGCATTTTTACCTGCTAGTCTTACCTTATTATCATTTTGTTAGGTCCTTGTTTCTACTCCTCAATTACTTGTTTTTATTGTAATAAAAATACATGTAGACAGATAGATATATACATAAATATACATATATTTAAATATATTTAAAAATCATTGAACTCATTTGTGAATGAAGCAAGATACAAATATAACAATATAGGAAGCAAATGTTCTTATTAAGCCATTCTTATATGCCATCCTAAGTGCTGTATGTGCTGGCCACATTTTCAACATATGGCATTTAAGTGCTGCAAAAAATACAATCCTCTGCCTTCGGTTTGGGTCGTAATCCCAGCGTCCTGGGATTGAGCCCTGCATGGGGCTCTCTGCTCAGCAGGGAGCCTGCTTCCCCTCCCTTCTCTCTGCCTGCCTCTCTGCCTACTTGTGATCTCTGTCTGTCAAATAAATAAAATCTTAAAAAATATATATATATCCCTCATGACCAAACCTCTGAACATAAGCTAGCCATTATAGGGTCATACTTTTTCAACGTGAGGAGGTGTGGAGAAATCAAATGATAACTGTGGGCAGACGAAGCAGGAGAGTTGCAATCCGGGCAGCTGGGTTGGAGTCCCAGCTCTGGAACACATCTTCCATTTGATATTGGGCATCTCTTTTACCCTCTTTGATCTTCCTGGAACCTCGATCATAGCATTAGCGTAACATACTTTGGCGTGGGAAAAGTGCTCAGCAAATCATAATCGCTATTTTGCGTAACAAAATTTTAAAAGGAGTAAATCAAAGAATCAGCACAAAAGAAAAAATAGCCAATGTGCCGAGCTTAACTGTAATGCTGTGAAATAATAACACATTTTTACTGCTTCCAAATTTCTGATTGTTCATTTGCACTCACCAGAAGGCTGATTCTTGCAGACCCATTATTTTCATAAAATCCTTGCACTTTTTTCTCTCTTTTGTAACATTGAGTGATACAAAATATATAAACGGGAAAAAGTAAAGCAGGCAGTAGAAAAGAAACAGCTCCTTTTGAAGAACGTCTTTATACATAAAAGGTAGAGTCTTCATATTTACAGCAGTAATCGACATCAACTCTTCCACCACAGAGTGATTTGTTGTGATCTGCAGTAGGGTTTAAACAAGCAAAATCATTATTTAAAAAAAAGAAACTGGCGGGGGCGCCTGAGTGGCTCAGTGGGTTAAGCCGCTGCCTTCGGCTCAGGTCATGATCCCAGGTCCTGGGTTCAAGCCCCACATCGGGCTTTCTGCTCAGCAGGGAGCCTGCTTCCTCCTCTCTCTCTGCCTGCCTCTCTGCTTACTTGTGATTTCTCTCTGTCAAATAAATAAACAAAATCTTTAATAAAAAAAAATAGAAACTGGTGAAATCTGATTAAGCTATGGAGATTATAGCAATATCAATTTCCCGATTTTAATATTATTCTGTGGTTATGCAAGATATAACAAGAGACACTGTGTGAAGGGTACAGGGACCTCCCTGAACATTGTGTCTGCAATTTCTTGTCATTCTGGAACTACTTGAAAATTTAAAGTTAAAAACAAAAACAATGTGTTCCTTTGCCTAAATCCAATTTCAGCATATGTTTTTTGTTTTGTTTTGTTTAAAGATTTTATTTATTTATTTGAGAGAGAGAAAGTGAGAGTGTGAGAGGGGAGAAGGTCGGAGGGAGAAGCAGACTCCCCACAGAGCTGGGAGCCCGATGAGGGACTGGATCCCGGGACTCCCGGATCATGACCTGAGTCGAAGGCAGCCGCTTAACCAACTGAGCCACCCAGGTGCCTCAATTTCATTATATAAACAGGAAAACCTGAATACATGTCATCTTTCATCACAACCTGGATGCCTATGGAATTAGCTTACATTAACTTTAGAACTTTCGTTACCTGTATAATAGCAGCATTAATTGCAGCTTGTAAAGCCACAAATCCACTACTCCAGTATTTGGACAGAGAACAGGAATGCTCATCATCATCCAGATTCCAGCAATGAGCTACGAGCCCAAAGAAGAGCATAACCAACATTATCAGGTGAAAGCAATTCAAGAATAAAAAATAAGAGTCCAAGAGAAATCAGTCTAGAGGAGGCTCTACCAGTCAGAACTTACAGACACATAGAAAAAAAGAGGAGCAAATGAAAATTCTTACGGAGGCAACTTTATTCATGGAGACCGTAGCTTCCATAAAAGTCTTAGAAAATAAAAAGACGATGAAAGCAAACACTCTGCTCCAACCATGCTAGATTCCTTGCTCTGTCTCAAAATGCTAAATGCATCCTAATGCTACAACCTGTTTTGCTCATATGTTCTCCCTACAGATGGATCCATGGCTCACTCTTTCCCTCTACCCTTATCTCTTCTCAGAAGCAAATTCAGCACAGAGGTCTTTCCTGGCTACCGTAAGTAACAACATCTAAAAAAGCATTCAGGCTCTGTCTTCTAAGTCTGCTCTATTTTACTTGGTGGTTGTATCAGCCCCTGGCCGAGGGCATTGTTTTTGCCCCACTCCCTGTCCCTCACTGGAGCGATTCAGGCAAGGAGGCTCTATGTTTCAGTCATTTCCATCCTCAGGACCAGAACAGTGCAGGACACAGAGTGGACACCCAGTGAATGAATGGAAAACAACCAACTCTATTAGCCATATCAATTCTGCTTCCAAAAAGGTCCTCAAAACCATTTCCTCTCCTCAGTTGCCTCCACTCTGGTCCAAGCCGCCATTGGCTCCCTGGTATGTTTCCTTGCATTCTCCCTGACCCCTCTGCAATCCATTCTCTGGGCTATATCCAGAGAGCTCCCGTAGGCCTGGGAGAGTTATCACTTCTCTGCCCTGATTAAAGAACCACCACAGCCCTCCATCACCCTAGCTTTGCAGGACATCACAAGATCTAGGCCTGGGGTAACTTCAGCCCCATTCCTGTTTGTGTTCTCTGTTCAGCTAAACAGCTCTTCTTCCAAATATACTAACAGATGCCTGTTGTCACCCCAAGCCCTTTACACCAGCACTTCCTCTCTCTGAAATACACTGCCTTTAGCACCCTCCCCCTATGTGCTATTCCTTCTCATTAGTTGAAACCTCACTTTGCCAGGCAGGACTTCTCTAATCCCACAGCCTATGAGGAACATCTGGTCTAAGTCTCCTGCCCTCAGCACCTTTTTCTTGCACTTGTCATTACTGTTCAATGCCTGCCTTTCCTGTGAACCTGAACTTCAGCTGAGGCTAGGACCTCTCAGTCTTCATCACTCTCTGTAACTTTCACCTACGCATTCACTTTACATTAGATGATTCAATAATGTTTTTGTTTTTTTTTTTTAATTTTTTTATTTTTTTCAGCATAACAGTATTCATTATTTTTGCACCACACCCAGTGCTCCATGCAATCCGTGCCCTCTACCATACCCACCACCTGGTGCCCCCAACCTCCCACCCCCCACCCCTTCAAAATTCTCAGATCGTTTTTCAGAGTCCATAGTCTCTCATGGTTCACCTCCCCTTCCAATTTCCCTCAACTCCCTTCTCCTCTCCATCTCCCCTTGTCCTCCATGCTATTTGTTATGCTCCACAAATAAGTGAAACCATATGATAATTGACTCTCTCTGCTTGACTTATTTCACTCAGCATAATCTCTTCCAGTCCCGTCCATGTTGCTACAAAACTTGGGGATTCATCCTTTCTTTCTTTTTTTTTTTTTACAGCTTTATAAACATATATTTTTATCCCCAGGGGTACAGGTCTGCGAATCGCCAGGTTTACACACTTCACAACACTTCAATAATGTTTTAAGAGTCATCTTCTAGTGGGAAGATAGGACTGACCTTGGAATAAGTTTGGCAATAAAATGTGCTTTCTCTATTTTCTCAGGTTCTCTCAAAAACATCTCTGTTGCCCATCCTGACCTATCCCTTATGTTAAAAACATGAAAAGTGCCATTTTATATGGAAAGTCACCTGCAAAAAGATCTTCCTTCAAAAATGGAATGTAATATCCCTGAAAAAATTTTAACTTATAAGAGAAAGTGTCATTGAAGACAATTCCCGCGATGTCTGTGATATTGTCTAGAAGTATTTTATCCATGGATTTTTGGTTCAGTACTCCAACGATCTTTCTTTCTGTGAATGACAAGGTGAAAATAGACATGAAGGGTTATACAAAGTTTTACCACAATGGGATATGATATCCAACTGTGTCATCAAATATTTTTCGCTGGAATTAAACTAAAATCATTTTCCATTTAAATTAAACTGATCCCAAAAGACAAGCAGGTGGTTTTTGTTTTGTTTGGGTTTTTTTTTTTTTTTTTAGTGTTTTAGATTCTAGAATCAGGAGACATGCATGAGAATTTAGTGTTTTCTTTTAATAATGGCAAGTATTACGGCAAGTTTCAGGTCTATAAAAATATGACACTAGGGTAAGTATGTGTTGGAGAATTGGGATACAAAAATAGAGCTAATTGGAGAAGTTATTATACAGTCAAGGGATTTCAGATGTCAGATTTCCTGAAGCAAAGACACATCAACTGAGCTTTGCCTTGTGAGGAAACTAAGACCGCATGCACAGTGACCCTAACAGCCAGCAATGTTACCTGTTAGGAATCAAGGATTAGAGAGTAGACAGCCAAACTGCACCCACTTGCCCATGAGTGAAATACACATTTTACCATAGTTATCTCAGTTACATAATGACTTCATTTAGAATGAAAGTCTTTAAAGATGTTTACAAAGTATACCAAATGTGGATAGGATATCTTGAGATTATCCATCTTTACTGTTCATGGTTCTGAAATTACTGTTTAATAACCATGACTTCATTTCTCTTACTTAGATGTTTTTCCTGAGTTATCAATCTTAATCACTGATTTTCCATGTTAAGAACATCTGCACCCACAAATGATGTGTTCTCCTAGACTCTATGCTACAAATCTGAAACTATAAATTTATTGTTTTAGGTAAATTCCAGTAGAAATGTAGAACACCCTAAACTGGAGTCCCATTAAGCTGAAAGGGTTTACAAGGCTACTTGTTATGAGAGAAAGAAAAAGCTAATCATGATACCTAAATAATTCGCATAATAGATCACTGTAAGTTCAAATTAAACACAGTTACATTATATCAAAAAAGATGTAAAATAATGTCAGTAATTCTTTATTGCCATTAGTACACCTACCTTTCAAAAGTGCAAATGCTGTTTTATTCATTACCTCCTGGGTTAGATCAGAGACAGGTGTGTATACAATAGCTATAGAGTTATTAACATGATCTGCCCTTCCCAGATCTTGAGGAGGCAATTCAGGGAAATACATATTTTCTCTGAAATGTGAAAATAGTCCCATGTATAGCCCTAGAAGTATTGGGAGTGCCCATTCCTATAACAGAGGAAAAAAGAATGAATTCAGATGATATTCCCTTAAAAAGTTCAGTCAATACCAAAGAACTGTTGAAGACAAATTCCAATTTGCCACTTTGTTCTCTGCTTTTCAGAGCAAAGGGAACCCAACAAAAGATGCATACTGAGATCATTGCCATGTATATTATTCTCCAACACTAGAACTAAAATTTGCATTAAATCATGAACTACCGCAGATGCCATCACAGAAACTAACAGAGTGACTAAAAGGATGGCAATTCTTAGGCATGGGCATCTGACTTTACAGTCTATAAGACACAGACTATCCCAGACAGAATTCATGGTGGCAAATAGCAACATTTTTGTCAGTTGTCACATTCTTGTATTGGAAATCAAAGAACATGAAAAGAAACTGAGTAGGAGAGACTGCCTATTAGCTCACCAATATCGGTAATCTCTTCCGGCTTAGCACAGTGCTAGACATCATTCCCAGCTTCTGGAAATTAAGCAGGACCAAGTGATTGAGTTCTAGCCAATGGAATGTGGGCAGAAATGCTATGCACCCCTTCAAGGCCTGGCTCAAGGAATCATGCACAACCTTCTATATTCTATCTCAGTCCCTGTACTTCCTGATCTTTTTTTTTTTTTTTTAAGATTTATGTATTTATTTTAGAGAGAGAGTGTGGGGGTGGGAAGGGACTAATGGAGAGTGGGGGAGAGGGTGAGACCCTTAAGCAGGGTCTCCACCGAGCACAGAGCCCACTAGGGGCTCAATCCTATGACCCTGAGATCATGACCTGAACTGAAATCAAGAGCCGGACATTCAAACGACTGAGCCACCCAGATCCCCCCATACTTTGGGCCACCTGACTGGATGCAGAGTATCCAGAGGAGGTCTCTAAGGCCTGGGGAGATGGCAGTGTCCCTGCGTGAAGAAGGCTGGGTTCCTAAATGGCTGTGTGGAGGAGACTCCTTCACCTACCAGACCTACTTCAGTTTCACTGCCAATGTTATTTAGACTATGAGCAGAGGGAAAAATAAATTTTTGCTGAGCTCAGCCCCCTGAGATCTGGGGTTATTACCTGTAGAAAGCCTACCTACCTAATGCGAACTGACCATCGGTGGTGTTACTTGGTCATAATTCTTGGAAATAATCTCTGTGTATAAAATCCATGGCTTTGAAAATAAGTCCCCCAAATTAAAATTTGTCAGACTGTCAGCCATCCTTTTTATTATTTCCTTACTCTAACTTTATTACATATGGTAGCAGCTTTAATAGTTGCTATAATTTACCATACAATTAAATTTTCACTTATTCTTTAAAAAAAGTGAGTAATATTTTTAGTTTTTGCAATGCTACATTATGTTTCATCTCTTGGTTCAACACGTACGATGGGAGGCAACCTTAAAAACAATAAATCCAGTCTCTACTTAAAATATAAAATAAGAGCATCATTTGACAGTAAAATACAAGAATGATGTGAGCTGCAGAAAGAGGTAGAGTTTCAAACATACCAATAAACTCTCTCTTTTCATTCTCCATTTCTGAAGAAAATTCTTGTACAGAAGTGCTTGAGTTTGCTGATACACACTTTTCTGTTTCATATGCATTTAGCCTATCATTTAAAAACAAGGAAAAGGTAAACAAGGTAGAACATAAACTAGACAAATAAATGTAATAAGAAAAACCTTGGAGAGTGGGGAAGAAAAGAAAAATCTTGATCATATTTTGGGGGAAAACATTCCCTACCTTTAAGAACAACAAAAAAAATGTATTTAAAATATTATTTTAATACCACATGACTGTAAAATTTTACTCATAATAAGCTATTTGGGAGAGTGGGTAATGGTGGGGAGATAGTGGCCAGTCTTACAATTTTTACAGAAATACTGAGTGCAACAATGGAAAATATATCATTAGATTTTAAAACCTATAAGATTCTTCACATTTTCTTACCTTTTACAACAGAAATTCAACTATATGAATAGAGTAACTGAATCATTTCTCATCTGATTAATAATAAATTTTTGTTCTTTGTATTTAAATAGAAATGCCAGAGCCAACCAAATTAATCAACATTCTGATTAATTAAATTCGTTTGAATAATTAATTATGTCCATTAGATGTAACCTCAATGAACTGTTCTCCTATAGTACTACCTTCCAGATTAAACTGAACAGCTCTAGTCTCAACTAGCTGAATCCAGACTCCAACTAGCTGAAACTTGATTGTGAGACACCAAAAAACCCAACTCATATCAATTTTCCGAATTCAGAAGGACCTAAATAACTGAGGAAAAATGACCAAGTAAGAAGAAAGCAAGAAAGAAAGAAAGAAGAAAGACAGGCATCACATGGAAAGTAATTTTGCCCAAATGTTTGCAAATAAGCCAACAGAGATTATTTTTTTCAGTTTTTCTAATATTCAGAATTAAATTATTTTAGATTTGCATAACAAAATATTCAGACAATTCTTCCCCAGCTAGTAGAGAAGCAAATTTTACTATTTTCCTATATTCTGTTGTTGTATCTACACAATAAAAGTCGGTGGGGAATAAAGAGAAAAACTTTATCATTAGGTCTTATATTGAAGAATATAATACATATGAGTGTTTGGAAACCTCTGAAAAATAGACTGATTTCTAGGAGTGTCCCCCCACATATTTGGCATAGCACAACAAAATGGAGCTTTACTTACTGTCAGAAAAATTAGGAAAGTACTCTGGAAACACTGTCAACGCACAGTTCTCTTTTTGTGTACAGGAACAATTAAAATTTCCTTATTGCTACTTCTTCATTTATTCCTTAGATGGGTGTCTTACCCAGGCTGCTTTCTGAAAGGGGGTGTAGTCAGACCAAGCTGCACATGATGAACTTGTTTTGTTTTCTGCCTTTTCTTCCCTAAGCCAATTATTTGCAGGGAAATGATGGTTCAGTGGTTGGTTGGGAATAAAAAAAAAAAAGTCCTGTGTTTGTGCACTTGGCCTTTCAACTTCAGGGATAAGGGGTAAAATGGTAAACAAGGAAAATGGAACTAGCCTGTTGGACGTGATGAGACCAAGATGGGAAAAGAGCAATAAACAAGTAAAAACAATCACTAACCAAACAAAGTAGTTAAATGTGTATGAGACATCTTTAGGTTTTTTTTTTTTTTTTTTTTTTTTTGCTGCTAATGCCTAAACACAACTGTTAATCATGTATTTGACTAATTGGTACTGAATGGGCAGAATGTGCTGAAGCTGATTTTTTTTCCCCCTAATAAAGCTAAGCAACTCATAGTCCGCTTCGGAGAAACAATTTGGACAAATGAATAATTATGAACAAATTCCTTTCTCTCTTCTGCTCATAGTGGATGCAGGATTTCAGAAAGCATATGAACAAAATAAAAGTAAGACTGCCAAGGACTAAAAAATATATAAAAAGATTCAGGTCAATTTTTTATGCATGAAGACTAGGGAAAAAATAAAATTTGTCCAACTGCCATCATATAGTCTATCTCTCTCTGTAAAGAATTGCAAACTTTTCTTGACCTGCCAAAGTAAATGGCAAAACAGGAAGCCAAAGTCCATGAATTGGGAAATCTCAAATATTTGACATGGCTCCCAAACCACAGATGTTAATAATCATAAAGCTGACAGTTGTTCTGGAAAAAAAAAAGAGGATAATTTTTTAAAAATTAAGCCATGGTATTATATATGTATATTTCTCTCCTTGGTAATTAGTTCTATTTTTAAAAAGAGTCAACAGTGAACTGTTACATGTCTTTTACATGAAAAATTGGCAAAAACAAAGGTAATAAAGATATCCTAACGGCAATAAAGATGTCCTAAAAGTCCTGAGGTCAAAAACACTGTTAAAATTTTGTATCAATAATAGGTCAATGATCTAAACAAAAATTTTTTTCCTTTTAAATTACCTGGAATATAGTTTAGATTTTTATTAATTTTGTTGTTGTTTTAGATCCTATGTACTTTATTTGAGAAATCTATTTTAGGAATTTTCATTTGGTTTACAATTGCATTAAAATGCACAAATGCAATATCAATAATTTAGATATTTTATTAGTTTTACTTCTTATCATTGTTTCTTATATATGCCTTTTGTTCCTCTTTCTTGACTTATTTACTCTGACTTGTTTTTACTTGGAAGGTCATTTTCTTTATTAAAGCCTGAAGATTTCCCCATAAACAGTAACGTAATAAGATGAAGTTTCCAAACTCTGGCTAGAAGTACATTGAAATGGTGATTAAAATATATCAAAAAGAAAAAAAAGAGAGAAAAGGAAAAAAAAAGGAGTTTAAATATTTAACCAAATCCTTTCTTTAAATTTTTTAAATTTTTATTTATTTAACACAGAGAGAGAGATCACAAGTAGGCAGAGAGGTAGACAGAGGGAGAGAGGGAAGCAGACTCCCTCCTGAGCAGAGCATGATGCGGGGCTCGATCCCAGGACCCTGAGATCATGACCTGAGCCGAAGGCAGAGGCCCAACCCACTGAGCCACCCATGCACCCCTATTTAACCAAATCTTAAAAAGAAATAAGAAAAGGGTAAAGAAAAGAAACCAAGAAACAATGGAAGAAATAAAGAGAAAGGAAGGAATATCCTCAGGTATTAAAAATGAAAAGAGAAATTAAAGCCAGAACTATGAATGGTTATGTCAGCAATCCAGCTGTTCAAAGAGGTGTTTCAATAACTCTATGACCTAGACTTGATGGATTATGAAGCTGGATTTCATATCTCTACATGAATCCAGAAAATTGACAGGACTGCTCTGTGCTAGGAATAGAAACTAGTAAAACTACTGACTTCCCCAAGGAAGAGGAAGGATGTATATTCTTTACCCAATCTCTGGGTTAAAAAATATATATCCTCCAGGGGGAGGAGTCAAGATGGCGGAGAAGTAGCAGCTGAGACTACTTCAGGTAGCGGGAGATCAGATAAATAGCTTATCTAAAGATTGCAAACACCTACAAATCCAACGGGAGATTGAAGAGAAGAAGAACAGCAATTCTAGAAACAGAAAATCAACCACTATCTGAAAGGTAGGACTGGCGGAGAAGTGAATCCAAAGCGACGGGGAGATAGACGGCGGGGGGAGGGGCCGGCTCCTGGCGAGCGGCGGAGCAACGGAGCACAAAATCAGGACTTTTAAAAGTCTGTTCCGCTGAGGGACATCGCTCCAGAGGCTTAACTGGGGTGAAGCCCAGGCGGGGTCAGCGCGGCCTCAGGTCCCGCAGGGTCGCAGAAGGATCAGGGGTGTCTGAGTGTCCCAGAGCTTACCGAAATTGGAGCGGGGAAGCCGGCTACAGAGACAGAGCGGAGGAGTGACTCTCAGCTCGGGGTTGCCTTGAACCGGTCGCAGGCTCGGTCAGCTCGGAGCGCGGCCAGAGGCCAGGGTGACGGGAGTCATTGGGCGCTGTTCTCTGAGGGCGCACTGAGGAGTGGGGCCCCGGGCTCTCGGCTCCTCCGGGCCGGAGACCGGGAGGCCGCCATCTTCATTCCCGTCCTCTGGAACCCTACAGAAAGCGCTCAGGGAACAAAAGCTCCCTAAAGCAAACCCAAGCAAACCCCAGTGGATTACTCAGCGCGGCCCCGGCTAAGGGCAGTGCAACTCCGCCTGGGGCAAAGACGCTTGAGAATCACTACAACAGGCCCCTCCCCCAGAAGATCAACGGGAAACCCAGCCAGGACCAAGTTCACCTACCGAGGAGTGTATTTTCAACACCAAGGAGCGCGGCGGAATTCCAGAGGAGAAGAAAGCAAAGCACGGAACTCCTGGCTTTCTCCCCATGATTTTTTAGCCTTGCAGTTAATTTAATTTTTTTTTTCTTTTTCAATCTTTTTTTCTTTTTCTTTTTCTCTTCTTCTGCTAAATATTTTTAACTTTTACCGTTTTCTTTTTTAACGTTTTTTAAATAGTTTATCTAATATATATATATACTTTTCCTCTTTTTATATTTTTTCTTTATCGGCTTTCTTTTTTTAAATAGTTTTTTTGTTTTTTTCTTTTTTTCTTTTTGAACCCCTTTTTATCTCCTTTCTCCCCCCTCACAATTTGGGATCTCTTCTGATTTGGCTAAAGCATATTTTCCTGGGGTTGTTGCCACCCTTTTAGTATTTTACTTGCTCCTTCATAAACTTATCTGGACAAAATGACAAGGCGGAAAAATTCACAACAAAAAAAAGAACAAGAGGCAGTACCAAAGGCTAGGGACCTAATCAATACAGACATTGGTAATATGTCAGATATAGAGTTCAGAATGATGATTCTCAAGGTTCTAGCAGGGCTTGAAAAAGGCATGGAAGATATTAAAGCAACCCTCTCGGGAGATATAAAAGCCCTTTCTGAAGAAATAAAAGAACTAAAATCTAACCAAGTTGAAATGAAAAAAGCTATTAATGAGGTGCAATCAAAAATGGAGGCTCTCACTGCTAGGATGAAGGAGGCAGAAGAAAGAATTAGCGATATAGAAGACCAAATGACAGAGAATAAAGAAGCTGAGCAGAAGAGGGACAAACAGCTACTGGACCACGAGGGGAGAATTCGAGAGATAAGTGACACCATAAGACGAAACAACATTAGAATAATTGGGATTCCAGAAGAAGAGGAAACGGAGAGGGGAGCAGAAGGTATATTGGAGAGAATTATTGGAGAGAATTTCCCCAATATGGCAAAGGGAACAAGCATCAAAATTCAAGAGGTTCAGAGAACCCCCCTCAAAATCAATAAGAATAGGTCCACACCCCGTCACCTAATAATAAAATTTACAAGTCTTAGTGACAAAGAAAAGATCCTGAAAGCAGCCCGGGAAAAGAAGTCTGTAACGTACAATGGTAAAAATATTAGATTGGCAGCAGATTTATCCACAGAGACCTGGCAGGCCAGAAAGAGCTGGCATGATATATTCAGAGTACTAAATGAGAAAAACATGCAGCCAAGAATACTATATCCAGCTAGGCTATCATTGAAAATAGAAGGAGAGATTAAAAGCTTCCAGGACAAACAAAAACTGAAAGAATTTGCAAATACCAAACCAGCTCTACAGGAAATATTGAAAGGGGTCCTCTAAGCAAAGAGAGACCCTAAAAGTAGTAGATCAGAAAGAAAGAGACAATAAACAATAACAGTCACCTTACAGGCAATACAATGGCACTAAATTCATATCTCTCAATACTTACCCTGAATGTTAATGGGATAAATGCCCCAATCAAAAGACACAGGGTATCAGAATGGATAAAAAAACAAAACCCATCTATATGTTGCCTACAAGACACTCATCTTAAACCCGAAGACACCTCCAGGTTTAAAGTGAGGGGGTGGAAAAGAATTTACCATGCTAATGGACATCAGAAGAAAGCAGGAGTGGCAATCCTTATAGCAGAACAATTAGATTTTAAGCCAAAGACTATAATAAGAGATGAGGAAGGACACTATATCATACTCAAAGGAACTGTCCAACAAGAAGATCTAACAATTTTAAATATCTATGCCCCTAACGTGGGAGCAGCCAACTATATAAACCAATTAATAACAAAATCAAAGAAACACATCGACAAGAATACAATCATAGTAGGGGATTTTAACACTCCCCTCACTGAAATGGACAGATCATCCAAGCAAAAGCTCAACAAGGAAATCAAGGCCTTAAATGACACATTGGACCAGATGGACATCACAGATCTATTCAGAACATTTCATCCCAAAGCAACAGAATACACATTCTTCTCTAGTGCACATGGAACATTCTCCAGAATAGATCACATTCTTGGTCCTAAATCAAGTCTCAACCGGTATCAAAAGATTGGGATCATTCCCTGCATATTTTCAGACCACAATGCTCTAAAGCTAGAACTCAATAACAAGAGGAAATTTGGAAAGAACCCAAATACATGGAGACTAAACAGCATCCTTCTAAAGAATGAATGGGTCAACCAGGAAATTAAAGAAGAATTGAAAAAATTAATGGAAACAAATGATAATGAAAACACAACGGTTCAGAATCTGTGGGACACAACAAAGGCAGTCCTGAGAGGAAAATATATAGCGGTACAAGCCTTTCTCAAGAAACAAGAAAGGTCTCAGGTACACAACCTAACCCTACACCTAAAGGAGCTGGAGAAAGAACAAGAAAGAAACCCTAAACCCAGCAGGAGAAGAGAAATCATAAAGATCAGAGCAGAAATCAATGAAATAGAAACCAAAAAAACAATAGAACAAATCAACGAAACTAGGAGCTGGTTCTTTGAAAGAATTAATAAGATTGATAAACCCCTGGCCAGACTTATCAAAAAGAAAAGAGAGAGGACCCAAATAAATAAAATCATGAATGAAAGAGGAGAGATCACAACGAACACCAAAGACATACAGACAATTATAAGAACATACTATGAGCAACTCTACGCCAACAAATTTGACAATCTGGAAGAAATGGATGCATTCCTAGAGACATATAAACTACCACAACTGAACCAGGAAGAAATAGAAAGCCTGAACAGACCCATAACCAGTAAGGAGATTGAAACAGTCATCAAAAATCTCCAAACAAACAAAAGCCCAGGGCCAGACGGCTTCCCGGGGGAATTCTACCAAACATTTAAAGAAGAACTAATTCCTATTCTCCTGAAACTGTTCCAAAAAATAGCAATAGAAGGAAAACTTCCAAACTCATTTTATGAGGCCAGCATCACCTTGATCCCAAAACCAGACAAGGATCCCAACAAAAAAGAGAACTACAGACCAATATCCTTGATGAACATAGATGCAAAAATTCTCGCCAAAATACTAGCCAATAGGATTCAACAGTACGTTAAAAGGATTATTCACCACGACCAAGTGGGATTTATTCCAGGGCTGCAAGGCTGGTTCAACATCCACAAATCAATCAATGTGATACAACACATTAATAAAAGAAAGAACAAGAACCATATGATACTCTCCATAGATGCTGAAAAAGCATTTGACAAAGTACAGCATCCCTTCCTGATCAAAACTCTTCAAAGTGTAGGGATAGACGGCACATACCTCAATATTATCAAAGCCATCTATGAAAAACCCACCGCAAATATCATTCTCAATGGAGAAAAACTGAAAGCTTTTCCGCTAAGGTCAGGAACACGGCAGGGATGTCCGTTATCACCACTGCTATTCAACATAGTACTAGAAGTCCTAGCCTCAGCAATCAGACAACAAAAGGAAACTAAAGGCATCCAAATCGGCAAAGAAGAAGTCAAACTATCACTCTTCGCAGATGATATGATACTCTATGTGGAAAACCCAAAAGACTCCACTCCAAAACTGCTAGAACTTGTCCAGCAATTCAGTAAAGTGTCAGGATATAAAATCAATGCACAGAAATCAGTTGCATTTCTCTACACCAACAACAAGACAGAAGAAAGAGAAATTAAGGAGTCCATCCCATTTACAATTGCACCCAAAACGATAAGATACCTAGGAATAAACCTAACCAAAGAGACTAAGAATCTATACTCAGAAAACTATAAAGAACTTATGAAAGAAACTGAGGAAGACACAAAGAAATGGAAAAATGTTCCATGCTCCTGGATTGGAAGAATAAATATTGTGAAAATGTCTATGCTACCTAAAGCAATCTACACATTTAATGCAATTCCTATCAAAGTACCATCCATTTTTTTCAAAGAAATGGAACAAATAATCCTAAAATTTATATGGAACCAGAAAAGACCTCGAATAGCCAAAGGAATATTGAAAAAGAAAGCCAAAGTTGGTAGCATCACAATTCCGGACTTCAAGCTCTATTACAAAGCTGTCATCATCAAGACAGCATGGTACTGCACAAAAACAGACACATAGATCAATGGAACAGAATAGAGAGCCCAGAAATGGACCCTCAACTCTATGGTCAACTCATCTTCGACAAAGCAGGAAAGAATGTCCACTGGAAAAAAGACAGCCTCTTCAATAAATGGTGTTGGGAAAATTGGACAGCCACATGCAGAAAAATGAAATTGGATCATTTCCTTACACCACACACGAAAATAGACTCAAAATGGATGAAGGATCTCAATGTGAGAAAGGAATCCATCAAAATCCTCGAGGAGAACACAGGCAGCAACCTCTTCGACCTCAGCCGCAGCAACATCTTCCTAGGAACATCACCAAAGGCAAGGGAAGCAAGGGCAAAAATGAACTATTGGGATTTTATCAAGATCAAAAGCTTTTGCACAGCAAAGGAAACAGTGAACAAAACCAAAAGACAACTGACAGAATGGGAGAAGATAGTTGCAAATGACATATCAGATAAAGGGCTAGTGTCCAAAATCTATAAAGAACTTAGCAAACTCAACACCCAAAGAACAAAGAATCCAATCAAGAAATGGGCAGAGGACATGAACAGACATTTCTGCAAAGAAGACATCCAGATGGCCAACAGACACATGAAAAAGTGCTCCATATCACTCGGCATCAGGGAAATACAAATCAAAACCACCATGAGATATCACCTCACACCAGTCAGAATGGCTAAAATTAACAAGTCAGGAAATGACAGATGCTGGCGAGGATGCGGAGAAAGGGGAACCCTCCTACACTGTTGGTGGGAATGCAAGCTGGTGCAACCACTCTGGAAAACAGCATGGAGGTTCCTCAAAATGTTGAAAATAGAACTACCCTATGACCCTGCAATTGCACTGCTGGGTATTTACCCTAAAGATACAAACGTAGTGATCCGAAGGGACACGTGCACCCGAATGTTTATAGCAGTAATGTCTGCAATAGCCAAACTATGGAAAGAACCTAGATGTCCATCTGCAGACGAATGGATAAAGAAGAAGTGGTATATATACACAATGGAATACTATGCAGCCATCAAAAGAAATGATATCTTGCCATTTGCGACGACGTGGATGGAACTAGAGGGTATCATGCTTAGCGAAATAAGTCAATCGGAGAAAGACAACTATCATGTGATCTCCCTGATATGAGGGAGAGGAGATGCAACATGGGGGGTTGAGGGGGTAGGAGAAGAGTAAATGAAACAAGATGGGATTGGGAGGGAGACAAACCATAAGTGACTCTTAATCTCACAAAACAAACTGAGGGTTGATGGGGGGAGGGGGTTGGGAGAGGGGTGGGGGTTATGGATATTGGGGAGGGTATGTGCTATGGTGAGTGTTGTGAAGTGTGTAAACCTGGCGAATCGCAGACCTGTACCCCTGGGGATAAAAATATATGTTTATAAAGCTGTAAAAAAAAAAAAAAAAGAAAAAAGAAAGGATGAATCCCCAAGTTTTGTAGCAACATGGACGGGACTGGAAGAGATTATGCTGAGTGAAATAAGTCAAGCAGAGAGAGTCAATTATCATATGGTTTCACTTATTTGTGGAGCATAACAAATAGCATGGAGGACAAGGGGAGATGGAGAGGAGAAGGGAGTTGAGGGAAATTGGAAGGGGAGGTGAACCATGAGATTCTATGGACTCTGAAAAACGATCTGAGAATTTTGAAGGGGTGGGGGGTGGGAGGTTGGGGGCACCAGGTGGTGGGTATTGTAGAGGGCACGGATTGCATGGAGCACTGGGTGTGGTGCAAAAATAATGAATACTCTTATGCTGAAAAAAATTAAAAAAAAATTTAAAAATATATATATATCCTCCATAGTAATGAAAAGCATGAGCATATGTAGAACATGCCAGATATAGGACATGGGAAAAGGATCTTAATTTCTTCTCCCTGCATAGTAACACGTCTAGAAACACAGCAAATATCATAGCAGTTAGTTGCAATCTGGAGCCAAACTTGGGTTTGAATTCTAGCTCTGCCATGTACTAGCTGTGTGACTTTGCACAATCTATTTAAAACCCCCCACCTTAAAATGGAGATTATAACTGTGTATGTATGTGTGTATGGTTGCTGTGGAGATTAAATCCATTAATATAAGTAAAGTTCATAAAACAATGCCTGAAAAATCATCAAAACTCAAAAAATGTAACTTGCTGTTGATAATTCTACTCCTCCTATTTTTCCTCCTCCTTCCCCTTTTCCTCCTCCTTCTCTAACGACTAATATTAATCTGGAGCCCCTCTTATTATTACTATTAATCTGGAGGCCCACAGAGAAGATGAAAACAATTCTACAGAGATATGTCCAGGATTCAGGGCACAAGGCAACAGTGTTAAAGAAATATTCCTTCCAGCAGCTAAACTCATAAAGAAAAGTGCACCATGGAATGGGGCACCTGGGTGACTCAGTTAAGCATCTGCCTTCAGCTCAGGTCCTGATCCCAGGGTCCTGAGATTGAGGCCCCTGTTGGTCTCCCTGCTCAGTTGGGAGTCAGCTTCTCCCTCTCCCCCTCCCCCTACTTGTGCTGTCTTGTGCTCTCACTCTCTCAAATAAATAAAATCTTTAAAAAAAATGTCCATCATGAAAGAGAATCAACAGGTGAACAAAATGAGACTACTAGTACTAAAGAAGTAATATAAACTACATAGGAATAATAAATAATAAAACAGGAAGCAATGACAAGGAAGACTAATAGGGAAATAACTCATTAGAACTTACAGATATTTAAAGGGACTAAAAATAGTTAAGATTAAGAATTTAATGGATAAGTTTTGTAGCAGACTAGGCACAGCTGAGGAGAAAATCAATAAACCAAAAATGTAACTGAAGAAATTATATAAGATTTAGTGTAAAGACAGAATAGGATAGAAAAATACTAAAGACAAATTAAAAGACATGAAAGACAGAATGAGGTTTCCAGCATATATCTACTAGTCATTTTATAATAAGGAAAGTAAAGGGAATAAATAAGAGGAATTTTCAAAAACAAGTTGGATGAAAATTTTCCAGAGTTGAAGATATGAGCCCTCAGATTAAAAAAAAGAAGAAGAAGAAGAAGAAAAGAAAAGAAAAGAAATTCCAACAACTAATTTTTTGTGGTGAGTTTTCAAAACATGATCAAGAAGGAGAGTGGAGAGAGGGAAATACTAAAAAAAACAATAAAACAGAAAATATGAGCTATAAACTAAGGTTTAACAGTTAGTCAAATGTTGTCATAAATAATCAAATAATGTCAAAGTGCTGAGACAAAATAGTCAATTTCAAATTCTATACTCAGTTAAATGTGCATGAAATAAAGATCTTCTCAGAGAGAATTTACCTCCTACGCAACATGACTAAAAGAAAACTAAAAGATATACTTCAATTAAAAATAATTTTTAGGGACACCTGCATGACTCGGTTGGGCATCTGCCTTTGACTCAGGTCATGATCCCAGAGTCCTGGGATTGAGTCACACACTGGGCTCCTTGCTAGGTGAGGAGTCCATGTCTCCCTCTCATTCTCCCTCTGTGCTCTCTCTATCTCTCTAAAATGAATAAATATAATCTTAAAAAAATTTTTGTTTTAAAAATACCAAGAGTTGAATCTCAGAAGTGTTTGACAAATAAGTTCCCAGTACTAATTTGAGTGTAAACAATATATTTTTTTAATTTTTATTTTTTCAGCATAACAATATTCATTATTTTTGCACCACACCCAGTGCTCTATGCAATCCGTGCCCTCTACAATACCCACCACCTGGTGCCCCCAACCTCCCACCCCCCACCCCTTCAAAATTCTCAGATCGTTTTTCAGAGTCCATAGTCTCTCATGGTTCACCTCCCCTTCCAATTTCCCTCAACTCCCTTCTCCTCTCCATCTCCCCTTGTCCTCCATGCTATTTGTTATGCTCCACAAATAAGTGAAACCATATGATAATTGACTCTCTCTGCTTGACTTATTTCACTCAGCATAATCTCTTCCAGTCCCGTCCATGTTGCTACAAAACTTGGGTATTCATCCTTTCTTTTTTGTAAACAATATTTTGTGGGAGAGGATGCATAACCTCCCACCAGCCTGTACATTTCTTCAGTCTCTGCTAATGAAATCTCAGAGGTATCTATGATTTTTTAAAGATTTATTTATTTATTTGAGAGAGAGAGAGAGAGCATGCGCATGAGTGGGGGTGGGTGAGGGACACAGGGAGAGGGAGAGAATCCAATTAGACTCTGCACTGAGCATGGCACCCATCCCAGGGCTTGATCTCTCACAACTCTGAGATCATGACCTGATCCACAACCAAGATTCAGACAATTAACCAACTGAGCCACCCAGACACCCCGAGGTGTCTATGATTTTGCAGAGTTTTAATTGCTAGTGAAGAACAGAGACAAAAAAGAAAAGAAAAGAGAAAAGAGAAGAACAGAGACACAGTTGGCATGGGATCAGAGAATGCTAGGGATTTTTGCATGAGTGCTACGCCATTGTTTTCCTCAGAGTATGTTGTGGGGGGGTTCAAAGTTATTGGAATTACTGTCCTCAATTCTCAGTCACTAGAAATCCTCCCATTTCACTTAAAAAGCTGTCCTTATGAGCTATAATTTTAAAGATAATGCAGACAGGGACAGGTATTTGACAGTGTATATTTATGAACAGGGGAACAGGGTGACAATAGGTTGACGTACACAGGTGTGAATACTGGCCTTATATAGGAATGCTGTTCATTCACACTAATAGGAAGAACGTTACAGTATATGGGTATACTGAAACCTGGCTGGTTGCTCAGACTGTGAAAGCTCATGAAAACACTCTTCTAATTGCTTCCGTTTTCACAGTCAAGTGGGAAGCAAGGTCTTTGGCTGAGAATGAAAGAGGAGAGAGAGAGATGTGAGAGTCTGAGAAGCAGAAAGATGTGGTTAAGCAATTTAATCATCCAATCTGGTGACAGAGTGAGTGGACAAGGGGAATGCAGTGCAGTTGCCCAGCAGAACCAAGGCTCCACTTGAAGACAGACAGTGGCCCTTCATTTAAAGTGAGACTAGTTATTTTGTTCATGTGTATTTTCTACCAATGTTCATCTCCTAAAACAGGTTTAACCAAGATTGAGGTTTTGTCAGGAAATTATGATGAAGGGTGAGAGGGTCAGGCATTGATGGTGTATATATGGCAGAGGCTATTGGCAAAGGTCAGCTTTTCTCTTGAAAGGTTGTGGACTCCTAAGTGGAAATAGTAGATGCCTCTTCTTTCTTGCCAACTTTATTTGGGCCATTGGCTCCCAGATTTTACTTTCAAGTACACGGCAGAGAGCTGATTCACTGTGTCCAGAAAGGTTGTGGATTTGGGGAGGTTTGGCTATCTAGGACTATATCAAAGTTTTATTGAGGGAAAACAAAGTATGTGTTCATAAATCATTTTCTAGATAAAGAAAATTTTCAAGTAAACTGAAACTTGGGAATTTTGGCAGCATACTAGAACTACAAGTTTCCTGGAATTTTAGCTGCAAGCAGTACATCTAGCTTTCTATTTCTTCTCCTTTTGCATGTTTTCCTCATCTAAGTTTCTGTAGGTTGCTTATCTGCTTCACAAAGAACATGTACAAATACCCATTTTGTGGTCAGAGGGACTAGGATCCACTCTCGGGATTAGACCAACGTTACTCTAGAACAAAACCTCAGTACCAAGAGTTTGTGAGCTGCCAGCAACTCTGTTCTTGCTCAGACCTCTGGGACGGATCTCACATAATCCCTGCCTGGATCTGGTACTGTTCCCATCTTGTCTGTCATAATCGTTAGGCTAGAGTCCCATGATGTAGGTGCAGCTGCTAGCAGCCCACTCTGTGAGCTGCCAAAAGGAGATAATGCTGTCCTTAGGAAGCCATCCTAAATGTGACTAAAATAAAATTCTAAATAGTATTTTAAGGTCTTCCCTGTTTCTGAAATTAGCTATGTTTCTTTCTTTAGAAAACTTTGCTGACTATCCTACTAAGTAAGGTTCAGTCTTTCTGTAGACCAATTCTTCTCATCTGGCTGACGATCTTTTTCATTAAGGGCACATGACATAGGGGTCTAGAATGCTCAGCACAGCAGCTGGTTGTTGGTGGACTCTCTGGGCAATGGATTTGGTGAACGTTACCTTATTTTGCAGTGTCCCTAAGGTACTGGATTATCATCACAGTGACAGTGTTAACCAGGCCACAGGGCCTGCTCAGACACCTTTTTTTCCCCTCTGTTATAGGGATAAAACTGCCCCCAAAATGGTGCATACCATTTTTTTCAATACCAGTGTCCCCACGTGCAGAGAAGAAACATAGCTAAATTTTTATAATCCAAGCACTCATTTTCCATGCCCACTACCACTAGCAACCTGCTCATGCGTGTTATTTTTTCCATCTCAAGATGCTTTTAGTACAGACTGGTTTAAACTGAAAGCATTGCACGTAAGTTCTACGCTAATGTCAGATGGGAAAGTAGAATAATCAGATGAGTAAACTCTCCAATTCCAACTTCTAGGAAGTCTGCCTATAGACTGAAATGCCATTGATGGAATTTAGACACTAATGACCTTTAATTTCAAAAAGTGTCGGTATCCTTGACCTTATTTTCTTCACCTTTCAGTACTACATCTGTGGATACCATAGGGGGTCTGCAGCATGGTCTACTAAAAACAAAAGCTAGATATGAACATTTTTTAGTTGTATTATGTACCTAGCACAGAGAACTATATGGTAGGTGGCTAAATATTTGCTAAAATAAAGTAAAATTTTCAATATATACATTTTTATCACAAAATGTTTCATTTTTAGAAGAAACAAGAAAAAAAATTAAAAGCTAAAGAGATTATTTATGTAAAGAAATTGTAGGAATAGCCTCTTAACCTAAACCCTCCTGTTTGGCCCATTCAAAAACTCACAAGGGCCTTAGGTTATAACATAATGGGTAAAACCTCCCCCTCAGATCTCTGATAGCCTCTGGAAATGTTGTAGAATATTCAGTATCACAGAGACCCTCAAGTCAACTTTCAAAGCTGTGGACTCATTTATGTCAGTTTCCATTATATAATAATAACCTTTGGTATTTTTTGTTTCTTCATCAATGAATCTGTGCTAGAATTCTGGCCACAGAACCCATGGATCTTTGGGTGATATAGGATGTTATGTTTACTAATAACTGCCTTGTTGATTTCTTTCATGACATCATTAATTTAACAATAAATTGAGGGAGACTTCATATATACCGGGGTACTGCTGAACTCATCAGGAGTTATAAATGGCATTTCTTTAACATTCCTTTTGATGAGGGAGCAGAAGCCTGGCTGAGGACAAAGTACAAGCTGACACCCTGCAACCTAACCACCCCCCAAGTCTCGGGTAGGATATGTGTGACGTTCTCCAGGGAGCTCCCAACTGTCTTAATATTAGCCTTAATGTTAATACATTGGCAGAGGTCAAAACAACCTTAACTTGACAATGACAAGGCCTCCTCTGTCTTATAGGTCCTCTTTAACAAATGAAAATCCTTTTGAAAAACCTCCCTTTTCCTTACCTCTCCCAATTCCCAAGTATGTAACCAGCCACTCCTTACAACCCCTGTGCAGCAGCTCCTTCTGCCCACCGGTCCGTCCCTGTGGTTTAATAAGACCACCATTTTGCATCAAAGGTATCTCAAGAATTCCTCCTTGGGGGCGCCTGGGTGGCTCAGTGGGTTACAGCTTCTGCTTTCAGCTCAGGTCATGATCTCAGGGTCCTGAGATCAAGCCCCGCATCGGGCTCTCTGCTCAGTGGGGAGCCTGCTTCCCCTTCTCTCTCTGCCTGCTTGTCTGCCTACTTGTGATCTCTGTCTCAGTCAAATAAATAAATAAAATCTTAAAAAAAAAAAAAAAAAGAAAAGAAAAAAAGAATTCTTCCCTGGCCATCAGCTCTGGACCTCACCCCAAGGAACCTAACCTATATTCTAAAATCACATTATTTAAAAAAAAAAAAAAAAATCTATTTTTTTCTTTCTCCCACACTCCCCCTATTTTTTTTCTTTTTTTTGGATGTGTGTGTGGTGGGGGTTCCCCTCCCTTTCTCTCTATAAAATGAGTAAATGGAAGATCACTCAGAAACAAAGGCCCTGGGGCGCCTGGGTGGCTCAGTGGGTTAAGCCGCTGCCTTCGGCTCAGGTCCTGGGTTCGAGCCCCACATCGGGCTTTCTGCTCAGCAGGGAGCCTGCTTCCTCCTCTTTCTCTGCCTGCCTCTCTGCTTACTTGTGATTTCTCTCTGTCAAATAAATAAATAAAATCTTAAAAAAAAAAAAAAAAAGAAACAAAGGCCCTCTTTACTTAAGTTCCTGCTATGGCCTGGGGATAGATTTAGCTGAGTATCTGAAGGTTTCCTAGTATTTTTTTTTTTTTTCCACTCTACGGGATCCTCAGGCTGGTTCTGTGTGGGGGAAGGGAAAGGCTTTCCTTTAGCTTGATCATGCCTTCAGGACTTCCCCAGCTGAGGAGGGAGAATGAAATAGGAGCTTTCAGAGTCTGCTTCACTTGTGGCTGGTTCCACATTGCTCACAGACGGGAGAGAGGTATGCTGGCTGCTGGCATCTTTCTTTAGTTTAGAAAATAGTTGTTTGAGTTGCCAACAAAGTTATTTGGGGGTTATAATAAGAGTCTGGGACCTTCCCTAATTCTACATCTACCATCTTGTTTTTGCTTTGTTTTTATTTTCATTTCAGCAGATAAGAGTGAGGGGATTATGGAAATGGTATTCACTTTGTCATTATTGCTGTCTATAATTCCTTCCTTTCTTAGGAAATTTCTGCTTCTGAGGACCCACCAGGGAAAAAATCGAAGAAATGGCTGGAATGTACAGATGGAACTCCTCAGTAAGACTTCTGTTGGAAGCTTAGGCACATAGAGAACCTTGGGCTTATGTGTTCTAGGAATGTATTCCAGTGATTAGGTAGATAATTGCCAAAGATCTACATGCCACATTTTTAGTGGGAGCATTTTTTACAACAGGGAAATTTAGAAACAATCTATGTATCTTTCAATTGATTTTTCAGCAATAATCTTTTTTATATATTCAAACATTAAAATGATACATAAGTTATAAAAATGATGTAGATATATAATAAACTGGGAAAGTATGATGCTCATAGTATGTTATTAAATAAGACAAACACAAAACAGTAGATATAATATTACCTGTGTTGTGTATATGTCTGTATGATAGAAAAAAAATGTATTAATGAAGCAAAAAAATCTTTTATATTCTAGAACTGTAAAAATTGTATGATTTTCTTACAAATAACATGTACTATGTCAAATTATTTTAAATTATACTTTTAAAAATTAAATGGACTGAGTTTGTCTTTTTAAAGCATTTTTAAATGTACAATTCAGTAACATTAATTGCATTCATAATACTGTACAATCATTCTCACTCCAAAACTTTTCCATTACCCTATGCAGGAATTTTTTTTTTTTAAGATTTTATTTGCCAGAGAAAGAGAGAGAGAGAGCACAAGCAGGGAGAGCAGCAGGAAGACGGAGAAGCAGGCTCTCTGCTAAGCAAGGAGCCCAATACAGGGCTCTATCCCAGGACCCTGGGATTATGACCTGAGCCAAAGGCATATGCTTAACTGACTGAGCCACCCAGGCACCCCCCTACACAGGAATTCTTCACCATGCAATAACCCTCATTCTCCCATCCCTTAGCTCCTGGTACCCTCTAATCAACTTTTTGTCTCCATGAATTTGCCTACTCTAGATATTTCTTATGAGCTTTCATATTCATGCACTATTTGTATCTAGATTATTTCAAGAAAATTTTATGTTAAACATATATTTTATTTAAAATATATTTAAAAGATCAAATGAACTGAGACATTGAAAATTTCTGGGCACTTAAAACCACTTACAACCACTGGTATTTTTAACCAGCCCAGAGTAATCCTGCTAGATCTTGCAAGGCATTTTCAATGGGAGAAGGATCTGTGTTAAAAGGACTGAATTCTGTATCTGGGTTAAACTCTGTATACCGTTTTTTATTTGTTTGTTTGTTTGTTTGTTTTAATGTGATAAGCATGGTGCTTACCAATTCTTGCTGCTTCTTAGAAACTGCCCTCCTGAGGGATGAGGACCCGGGCTGTTCTTAATGTAAGTTGACCATAAATTTGTATCACTGGTGCAAGACCATAGCACATTCAGCTTTTGCACTGTTGGTCATAAAAAGTTCAGCTCAAATAAAGACAAAGCCAGTCACAAGCTTCTCCAGAAACTGAACCAAGCAGTAGAGATGAAGCTAAAAAGATGCACAGAGAAAGGCAATGAGGCAGGGGAGACAAGGGAGGCCATGGGATAAGTTAAAGATTTAAAGTTTAAACTTTGATAAGTTTAAAGAAGTAAACAAAAACTTTAAGTAAGCAGAAGTGGGTTGAGAAAAGATGTGTCAACAGTGAGTGCTGTAGCCAGTTAACAGGCTGAAGAAGACTGTATTTCATGATAGCCACAGCAGAGTAAGAAGCTGAGTCTATATCATGGGTCAAAATAACAGATGAAATTTCACAATCTCCACTTATGAAAGATATTTGTGGCTGTCTTGAATCCACAATAACCTTCAAACTGTCTCTTTCAGAACTGTCCTAATTCTTGGATATGTCTGGGGTTACCACAAGCCCTACATTACCTGGATTAATGTACATGACAACCCAAGGAGCACAACAATCACTATCAGGAACTGGGATTTGTGAGATATGAAATCACCAAGAATGTGGACCTTTTGTAATTAATTAAGACAAGGTTAGGGGCACCTGGGTGGCTCAGTGGTTAAGCCTCTGCTCAGGTAATGATCTCAGAGTTCTGGGATCAAGCCCTACATCTGGCTCTCTGCTCAGCGGGGAGCCTGCTTGCCCCTCACTCTTTGACTGCCTCTCTGCCTACTTGTGATCTCTGTCTGTCTCTCTCTCTCTGCCAAATAAATAAAAAAAAATCTTTAAAAAAATTAAGACATGGTTGGAAAGCATTGAGAGTATTGTACTTATTCCCAAACTGTTTTCTTGGTAGTCATACCATGTAGCCAAGGAAGATAAGATTATGAGCGACAGCTACCAAGCAACAATTTTAAGAGCATAGAAATGTAATTGAGCACAGTTAGATGATTTTAATTTGTAGAAGCAGGAAATCCACCAAGTTAAAGTCCAGAATGCCTACTCAAAGCAGCTGAAGGAAGCTGTTAGAGGAAGAACTTTTATGAGGTAACTGGCAGGACCCACTGCCAAACAGTTATATCAGAAGACATCACAGAACCTTGCTGTGTCTTTTTGGTCAAAGTAAATCACTCTTCAACAGGAGTAAGGACATTGGTAGAAAATGAAAGTTGTTATTATTTTTTTTAACCAAGCTTCTCTTTTTGACCAGTTGTGATCATCCATCATAAATATGAAGGAAGCCCTCGTTGAGACATTTTTTTTCTAGTTGAGGTACTAGGACCTGGAAGAAAAGACTCATACAAAAAGGAGTCCCTGGAAGATCACAAAATACATAGGGATATGAGATAGTCTCAAATGCTGGATGGTGAGTCATCAAAGCATAGAGAATGAACTCACATGGTTAACCAAAATCAGAGTGTCTCAATATGGGTGCTACTTTACATTTTGAGATGAATTATCATTTTTTTGTGGAGGACTGTCCTGTGGGTTTTAGGCTGTTTAGCAGTGTCTTTAGCCTCTGCCTCCTGGGTGGCAGTAGCAATCTTCTGTTGAGATAACCCAAAACAACTCCAAATAATGTCATCTGTCTGCTGTGTGGGGGACAGAAGTGAGTGAGAACCACTGGAATAAGTATGGTAATCTAAGGATAGAAAATGAGTCATCTACCAAAACCACAAATACATTTCTTTGTTGGTTTTAATTATGTAATTGAGTGAATGGAATTTCCTTTTTAAGAAAATTTGAACATTACAAATAAAACAAAAACTTTTATCAGAAAATTTTAAAGAAACATCAAATTCCTGTAGGTTAGGAGGACTTTTTTTTTTTTTTAACCAATTACCTGTGGAATGTCTGTCTGTACGAATCAAGGTAAGGGGACAAATTCTACCTTAAGTCAATGCCAAGGTGACAGTAAAGGAACTGACACAAACCACAACCACATAATAAGAGTTCAAGCAGATGAGGAAAGTCAGAATCAAGGATGAGTATGACATTAAAAGGTCCTGTGGGGGTTTCAGAAACTTAGGATGGGTGCTGAATTTTTCTACTGGTCAGAGAACAAAGTTACCTAGATCTCGTACAACAGAGAGCCATTTGTTGATGTCAGAACTATTTGCCCTAAGACTATAACAAAAGAAGACTGAAGAGAAGTTCATCACAGCTTTATTCATAAGAGATAAACAAGCATATAGTTTAAAATGTCAGATAATAGTAAAAACGTTAAGTAAAAACCATGATAACACATCAAAAGAATCCAATGCAGGCATCCCATAACCTAAAGGTGTTACAATGATATGCAAGATACTCGTGAACCATGAAGTGGAAAAATATAGCAAATTACCATGCCCACCCATGTTGACTTGGAGAAAACACTCATAAAAAGACCATTGATTATAGGTAGGTGAAATGGTGTAATCTGGTGTTTTACTATAGATTACTATTATCTTCATCCACACAATTTCTATATATCCTTAAATGAGCATATACTTATAATCAGAAAATATAA
This sequence comes from Lutra lutra, assembly GCF_902655055.1. Classification (NCBI taxonomy): domain Eukaryota; kingdom Metazoa; phylum Chordata; class Mammalia; order Carnivora; family Mustelidae; genus Lutra; species Lutra lutra. The sequence continues at coordinate 10,998,960 of NC_062293.1, read as the reverse complement.
CTGTATTTAAAGGTTATACTGTATAATTTCATCCATCCATTCCTTAGATCATCTTATGGTCAATGTTATCTTAAATTGGTATTTAAGTAAATAATGTTTTTAAAATAGCTGATATATTTAAAGTTCAGGTTAAAAAAAAACCTACAATATTTTGGTCATTTCTTTTTTGAGAGAGAAAGAGTGGAAGTGGGGGAGGGAGAGAGAGAATCTTAAGCAGACTCCCCACTGAGCATGGAGCCCAACACAGAGCTTGGTCTGTGGATCTGAGAACCCTGAGATCACAACCTGAGTCAAAACCAAGAGTTGGATGCTTAACCAACTGAGCCATCCAGGACCCCCCTTCAATGTTCTGTTTGTAAAATGTGCTCAGCATTCAGCTATATTGAAAATAATTTTAAAAACTGGACTAACATTATGTGATTTTTAAATTAATACTGACCACAAAATAGGCCTTATTAGCAATTAGTATAATGCCTGATTATGTTAATGTTCACTACTTTTCCCTATCTTTGCCTCTCCCCTCCATTCTAAAGTCTAAAAAACCATCTAAAATCTTAATCATTATTGAATCTTGGAACTACTGAGTGTGTCTGTTATCTGTGGTAATACGGAAGAGTGTTCTAGAATACTGGAGACTAATAATGTAGTAGGAGCTAAAGCCTGATGTTAGGAGATTCAGGGTTTTAAGGCTCTTCCTGTGGGAGGAGTTTCCATCTAACTGCTGTATCAACTTCATCATCAATATTTCCTGTAATTTAGAGAGTTCTAAGAACACCTAAATAGGGAGAAAATAAGTAAGTAAACAAAGATGTCAGGGTGTTTCTGTAAGATGGATGTGCGCAGAGATTTACACAAAGGCTCCTTGGATGATGCCCACTGGTTTAAAGAAAAGAAAACTCATCTGTTCCAAGGTAGCCTGAGAGAAGCTATATTCTTCCACATCAAAGGTCTGTTTCACTGCATTGAGAGGGACTAACATCAATGACTTACATGTTTTCCACTAAAAGTGCTTTCAAAGGGTGCAATATATGCAGCAACTTCAAATCCATGAGATTTTTTAGGATATAGGCCAAGTATTTATTTCATAAATAGTTCCTATTCTAAATTACTCAACTGTGTGAAAAAGCCTGCTTTAGAGAAGTGTTTTTGTTTTACACAATCTGATTGAGGAACCTGCTTTATGAACCAACTCGCTTCTTTTCTTTTTTTTTTAATGTTACATTAGTCACCATAAAATACATCATTAGTTTTTGATGTAGTTTCCATGACTCATTGTTCGTGTGTAACACCCAGTGCTTCATGCAGTACGTGCCTTCCTTAATACCCATCACTGGGCTCACCCATCCTCCCACCCTACTTCCCTCTAAAACCCTCAGTTTGATTCCCAGAGTCCATAGTCTCTCATGGTTCATCTCCTCCTCTGATTCCCCCCCCCTTTATTTTTCCCTTCCTTCTCCTAATGTCCTCCATGCTATTCCTTATGTTCCACATATAAATGAAACCATACGGTAATTGCCTTTCTCTGTTTGACTTATTTCACTTAGCATAATTCTCCCAGTTCCAGCTATGTTGATGCAAATGGTGGGTATTCACCCTTTCTGAAGGCTGAGTAAAATTCCATTGTATATATGGACCACATCTTTATCCATTCATCTGTTGAAGGGCATCTCAGCTCCTTTCACAGTTTGGCTATTGTGGACATTGCTGCTCTGAACATTGGGGTGCATATGGCCCTTCTTTTCACTACATCTGTATCCTTGGAATAAATACCCAGTAGTGCAATTGCTGGGTCATAGGGTAGCTCTATTTTTAACTTTTTGAGGAACCTTCACACTTTTTTCCAAAGTGGTGGCACCACCTTGCATTCCCACCAACTGTGTAAACGGGTTCCCCTTTCTCCACAACCTCTCCAACATTTGTTGTTCCTTGTCAATTTTTTGCCTGGGGTAAGGTAGTATCTCAGTATGATTTTGATTTGAATTTCTCTGATGGTGAATGATGTTGAACATTTTTTCATATGTCTGTTAGCCATTTGTATGTCTTCTTGCTTCTAAAATTATTTTCTTACCTTCTATAGAACCAGACGACCCATTCAGAATGTTTAGCAGTGTCGATTTACCAGCTCTGCTGTGTCCCAGTATTACAGTGATCTGTCCTTCATATATGTCAAGAAATATGCCTGTTTAAGAATAAAATGTGAAAATTAGACTTTATATTCAGGTGGGATGGACCTTACAAAAGTTTGTAAGAGTCAAAGGTATCCCAGTGCTTCATTTATTGGTATTCTTATATGTTCCCTCTAAAATTATATATTTGTGTCTATTTATGAAGATGACACTTTAATTTCTCTGGGGAAATTGGATCAAGACTGAGAATATAAATTTTCACCTTCCTCCCTACCCAAATCCTTCAAATATCAAAGAATATATCAATTCGATGTTAATGAACAGAGCAAAGACTACTAGGAATAAAGCAGAGTGAGCAGAGTATTTGCTTTCCGAGCCAAGAAAAGCATTGTGCCTGAACAAGCAGCCTCCCAGAAGCTCCCAGAACTGAGACAGAAGGGCCAGGGATGGAGGCAAAGGGGTATGTATCCTATATTTGGAGGGAGAGAGCGCGGGTTAAGGAGAGGTTGGTAAAATTTCCCCTGGCACTGGTCATTGCTCTGTTTTGTATCACAAAAGTATGAGCATGGTCTCCAGAGGGATCTGGGGGACCCAGAACAGGTCATAGGCATTTTTCTATATACGTGCTCAGGACTTGATAATTTATTTTTCTTGAATATTTGAAACATTATCTAACTCCATGGAGAAACAATAGAGTTCTGTTAGCAACCTAGAAATTTTAAGAGATTCTCTGAAGATAGATAACATGTGGAATTATATTGTTGGAGAATCAAAAACAAGACCACAGCCCAAAACAGGTGATGAAAAGTTCTGTGAAAGTAGAACAATTCCAGTAATATCTCAAAGTCAGTCTGACAAATCTATGTCAAAGATTATAAACCAGCATGAGCAGTACAACCTTCTTTTTAAAAATGTTATAATTATATTATCGATGACTCTCCCTCAGAGTAGAAATGTGGGTTTTTAAAAATTTTTCTTTTTATCTAGACTCATTCTCTAATTTGCCACTATGACTGTCTGTAACATCAGAAAACAACAACAAAAAAATTTTTTTTAAATTAAAAACAGCATCAAAACAATGAAGTCTTCTCTTTACCTTGAAATACTTACACTTTTTCAGGCTTTCCATCATACTCTTTTGTAACATTTCTGATTCTGAAAGATGATTAAGCAACTTTGAAGTAAGTACATTTTCTAGTAACACAGATTATGTTAACCGTCAATAGGACAGCAATACACAGTTTGTGATTAATGTTGAACCACACCTGGTAGGGTGTCACCCTCATAATGGGATCCAAGGAAGGCAGAGGTAAAATCTCACACCACTCCCAAAGAGACTTGCACAGACCAGCTCATACCCTTATCAAACCTGGCGTTTCGTACATGCCAGCAATTCTTCTCAGTTGGCAAATGAAGAGAGAGCTACCATTGAAAGAAAGGAAGGAAAGGACAGGAAAGAGAGCGAAGGAGGGAGAGAGGCTTTCCCTCAGTTCTGCACCCCTCTCTAGTTATTATTTAATTGTTCTTCTCCTCCACAGGCAACTTTATCAAAATATAGTCTCTCTACTCTCTGTTTCCAATTTTTAAAAGACTTTATTTATTTGAGAGAGAGTACATGAGAAGAGGGAGGGGCAGAGGGAGAAGCAGACTCCCCACTGAGCAGGGAAGCCCAAAGACACGGGGTTCAATCCCAGGACCCTGGGATCATGACCTGAGCCAAAGGCAGCCACTCAACCAAATGAGCCACCCAGGTAGCTTTATGTTTCCATTTCTTTATCTCACATTTATTCCCAACCTAAGGCAACATAGCTTCTGACCCTATAACTCCACTGAAGCTATCCTCAGTGAAGACACCAAAGACACTCTACAGAATCCATCGGACACTGACACTTACCGGTCATTGTTTAATAGACGCTGTATTAAACAATTGCTAGCTCCTTCCTATATAGCGAGGCTATATTTCCTTGGCTTCTACCCTCTTGGTTTCCATATCTTTCTCTTATTATTCTGCTCAGCATACTTTATGGATTCCTTAAACTGGATTCCAAATTTAACCAACTATTTTTCTTATTCTCAAATCTTTTTTTTTTTTTTTTTTGGTAGCAAATCTTTATTGTAAGAGTGCCATCACATAAATGCATTGTAATATAACTTGCCCAGAACATTTCCTAGGGTTTATTTGGGGGCAGTATTTTACATATGGAAGAAGGTGGTCTCTGCATGGGTTGGAAGCCCCTTGCCTCAGAGCATCAGGAAAGAAAACCAATTCTTTGCATTTTGCACAAACGTATTAAAATTTATATTTGCTCTGAAAGAAAAAGAGATGTATTCGCCCCATTTTTTTAAGAGAAAAAAATTTATTTAATAGCAACACTTATGGTAAAAAGACAGTTTTTTTCAGTGTTCCAAGATTCATTGTTTATGCACCACACCAGTGCTCCATGCAATACGTGCCCTCCTTAATACCCACCACGAGGCTCACCCAACCCCCTACCCTCCTCCCCTTCAAAACCCTCAGTTTGTTTCTCAGTCTTCCCAGTCAAATCTTTGCCATATGATATTGCCCACTCTCATTGCTTCAACTCTAACTTAGATTCTAATGATTCCTAAATTTGTGTCTTTAGGTCTTTCTTCAAAGTCTCAAATGTACATATTCAGCTTTTTTGCTCTGCATCTGTGCATAGATACCACACAGGTCATATTATTTTCCCCTGTAAACCAGTCCTACTTCTGTTCTCTATCTCAGTTGGCGTTTTCAACATCTGCCCAGGAATGCCAACTAAATGCCTAAGAAACATTCTTGATTCTTTTCTCTCTCTCTCACCTCAACCTGTGGTCCACAAAATTACTATAATTTAACCTTATGGATTTATGAATTTAACTTTATGAAATCTCTTTGAATTTATCCCTTTATCACTTGTCTATGACCTTCTAGTCCAGATTCTTATCATTTCTCACCTCAACCTCTGAATCAGATGGTGTTTTCCCTTTCCATCAACCTAGCCCCTTGTCTCCTGCAATGCAGAGGACATACCAGGAATAAACTTCCCAGAAATCATTCTCTGTATTGAACTTGGAGAGAACTTGGGCGAGATTTGGAAAGCAGAAGTGAAAAAAGGTCACTTTTCTCTGAAGGTCATGGGGACAGACACATGCGCAGACTGTAGGTTTGTAGCAGTTTTTCAGATTTCTTGACAAGCCCTGCTTTGCTGCTGGAGCTTAAGAAACCTGGTGGGAACTTTCCCAGAGGATCCCAGCAAACTTAGTGAGACCTACCTACTTCCATGCATCTGGATAGATTTTCTGGCTACAACTTTCTTGACCTTCCCTCTTGTATTCTTAGTACTTTTATAAATTACTAATTTCCATACCAAATCCCTTTACTTGTACAATATTTCCAGCAACTCACTTGTCCCAACCCAACCCAGACTGATACAACCTTTGGAACATTTCCATTTCTCCAGTTGTATCTCCTTCAAATCCATTCCAGAAAGCTATCCAAATGATCTGCCAAAAGACTCGCTGTCTACTTGGCCTCCCTCAAATCACTTGGTGATTCCCCCACACTATACAGGACAGCCTGTCCTTCTTGGCAAACAAAACCCACATGATCTGATTTGGCCTGTATCTCTTAATATTTACCTCTCCCCCCCTTCTTAGCTTTGTGCTTTGAGCTCAGAAATGTCAGCTTCTTGTCATTCTTCAGACATACACAGATTGTTTCTTGCTGTGCCATGCTGGTCACACTGCATTGTCTGTTTGGAGGAACCTTCACATGACCATCACAATTTACGTGATTTTTTTCCTTCCATAAGACTCACCTCAAGAGTCACCTGCTTCTGACCTTTCCTACCACTCTTAGGCTGGGCTGAATGATCCCTCCCTAGGTTTGGTTATTCTCTGCATCATCTCTACCACTCTTTTTACTAATAATCTATTTAAGTGCCTGTTGCCCCCCAGGCTCTGCCTGTCCTGAGGTTAAAGACTGTCATTCATCTTTGAATCCTAGTTCTGGCAGAGAGAGCCTAATGAATGATGAATAAATGAAGTTAACTAATTTGCCAGCAGAAGCAGTCTGGCCCAGAATGATCCAAAGAGCTGGTTTGAGACATATTGGGGTAGCAAGCATAAAGAGGGGCTGTCAAGGTAGAGGACAGAGTATTCGGGTTTAGACAGGCTAGAGCTGTTCTGTGTCCCTGGGGGTATGCTCATTTCATGTTAAAGCATCAACAGCAAGTTGGATCTAAGACCACTGAATAGGACGGCTGGTGGCATCCACTTAGGAAAACTGAATGACCACACAACCATACGCGTCTTCATCGCCCACTGGATGAACGTGACTGAGGGTTAATATTCGGGCACTTATGGAACCTTGTTGCTTAAGGGTGAAGTTCTGGACTGACTAATGTGATTTAGTCCTGATTTAGCTTGTTAATTTAACTAAATTTTCTGGTGTCAACATAGTTACTGTAAGTTAATGGTAAGGAATATGGTAAACTGAAATAACTAAGTTGGTTTTTTTTGTTTTTGTTTTTGTTTTTAGATCTTATTTATTTGACAGAGAGATCAGAAGTAGGCAGAGCAGCAGGCTGCGGGGGTGGGGGGAGCAGGCTCCCTGCTGAGCAGAGAGCCCAATGTGGGGCTCGATCCCAGGTCCCTGAGAGATCATGACCTGAGCCAAAGGCAGAGGCTTAACCCGCTGAGCCACCCAGGTGTCCCCTAAGTTTTCACATAGGAGTTAGGGTTTGAAAAATTACCAGAAATGGGTAGAATTTGAGAAGTTCCAACTCCAGGGAATAGAGGGTTTCCACTTATCTTTCCATGTCAGGTTATAGTTTTTTTTCCTTCCTCTCTTGTCTCTCTGCTCATTTCCCCTTCTCCCCGATACATTTGCCCATCACATTTGACATGTTTCAAGATAAGTGAACCGATTTATGAATATCAGATTGAACTTACCTGGGATATTTCTAATAGCAAAGAGTTACTGAATGCCTATTATGGGCTAGGCACTATTCTAAAAGCTTTACTCAAGGTAGCTGATTTACTCGTCATAACAAACATATTTCCAGTATCATGCCCATTTTTAAGACACAGAAACTGAGACATAGGCAAGTAACATAGCTGGGATTATACAGTCAACAAGCAGTAAAGCCAGGATTCAAACCAGGTGGTTTAAATCTGTAAAGGACATTGTAATCACTACGTTCCATTTTGTCCTCAGAATACACTTCACATAAATGGAATGTCATTTAGGAGTACTTCTCAATAATATCCTTCAATAAAACAAGCAAACAAGAAGCATGCACTAAATTATGATGACATTAAGAATTAGTCAGTCATTTTCCATACATCTTCCCGCTTTCCCATAAAACCTTTATCAATGCTTTTCTCTACATTATTTCTTACTCATACCCTTTAAATCAACCACACCCCTACAGATAAAGATTTTAAAAAAAGAAAAAAAAAAGATAACTAACATTTATCCAGTTCCTGTTACCTAACAGGCATATTTAATTATCTCACTGATTCTTTAAATTCCTCAAGAAGAAGTCACTGTACTGTTGAATTATATTACACATTTCTTAGAAATGAAGAAAATGATGTTTAGAGATCTCACATGGTTCGACAAAAAGTTACCAAGCTACTAAATAATAAAGAAATCTTTTAACTTCAAAACTTCAATCCATATACTTCCTAAAGGCAGATAATCAAAGAAACGTGTGTCTGTTTTATATACTATATGTGCGTATACATACATATCATAATATGTGTGTTTGTGTGTATTAGAAGAGAATGCAGAGAGGAGGGTATACATGGTTGGGATAGAAAGTAAAAGATGAAGGACAAGAAAATGAATAGGGCTACTAAATTTTGCTGCTGACAATATCAAAAACACTTACTTTTAAAATGATGAATGAGGGGCGCCTGGGTGGCTCAGCAGGTTAAGCCTCTGCCTTCAGCTCAGGTCATGATCTCAGGGTCCTGGGATCGAGTCCCGTATTGGGCTCTCTGCTCAGGGGGGAGCCTCCGTCCTCCTCTCTCTCTGCCTGCCTCTCTGCCTATTTGTGATCTCTGTCAAATAAATGAATAAAATCTTAGAAAAAAAAAGATGAACGGAAGTTTGGAATGACGGCAGAAACACCTGAGAGAAAGGAATTTTCAAAAAACACATCATCTATGACATTTGACCTGTGGCTGGCTCTGTTGTCCCTTAGTTTATTGAAATTTCACCTGTAAGTATGCACCATTTGTTAGTTGCCTTATAGCTTCTTTTCCATGGAACTCTGGAGGCCCTGGTTCAAAAGAGTCATCAGGAATGCTCAGGATTTATTTCATCCTCAGAGACTTCATAATGAGTGTTTTGACGTTGGGACCACAATGAAGACTTGGGGAAGAACAAGGGCCATCTTCGTCTGATCAATCAAGATACAGTTAGCTATTGAATCAATCATCTACATTGGTAAAGAACGATATCTGTCCTAGTGTAGCTTGATACCAATTTTTTCTACACATTAATGATTTATTTTTCCAGTTTTATTCATAAATAATTGACATCTATAACTGTATACATTGAAGGCATGATGGTTTGATTTACATATATTGTAAAATGGTTACTAAGATTGGTTCAGCTAACATCCATCATCTCAATAGATAAAATAAAATGAAAAGAATAAAAAGAAAAAAATGTTCTCCTTATGATAAGAACTCTTAGGATTGATGTTCTCAACACTTTTCCAAGTATCACACAGTGGTACTGACTATAGACCTCATGGTGAACATGATATCCCTAGTACCTATTTACATTATAACTGGAAATCTTTCTTCCAATTCCCCCTTCCTCCAGCTGTAAGTCTGATCTCTTTTTCTATAAGCTTGTTGGTTTTTTTTTTCTGAAAAAAAAAAATTTTTTTTTAGATTCTACATATAAGTGAGATCATACAGTATTTGTCTTTCTTGGTTGGTATCAATTTTGAATTTAAGTTATTAAGTTGAGGAATTATATTTATCACATTAAAAATAAAGTATTATAAGGATTTTAAAGTTAAGACTGTTTTGGTCTTTGGTGAATTTTCAGCTCTGGTTCATTAAAAAAAAAAGCTTATCAAAGAAGAAAAAGTAGTAGCTGTTGGAAATCATATCAAACATTCTCGGGATTTCCAGCCATTTGGGTGGTTAAAAAAGAGAAGTTATACAAGCTGATTTCTGCCACAGTATATGAAGAAATATTATTTTGATAATATAGGAAAATGAACATTGAAAATAATGAGTGTACCAGTCACTATAAATCCAAAGTCAAATTTTTCAAAACCTTAAGGATAAAAGAAAAGCAGACAAAATAGTTATTAAGAACAGAAAGTTAGGCAAAAGACTGGATATGTGCTGACATATAGAAAAAGGGGAGAAAGGAAGAAAATTAAGGGCTCAGAAGTGAAAGGATGGGACATATTAAAAACTCATAAGGAAAATGAAATAAATACAAATCAAATTGTTTCTGCCATGTCTTCATTTGTTTTATTTTATGTAGTTTTTTTCAACCAGATGGATTAATCCTTAAAGTTTGGAATGGCCTCATGAAATTATACAGGGATTTTCATCAAGGTAGTTGGTATCACTCCAAGGCCAAATGGACTGATTAAATATATTAAATATAACTGATTAAAAATTGTCTAACATTTAAATGGACTTATAGTTTAATGGTAAGAAAGGAAAATAGAGCAATAATTAATAGGGAGTTCAGCTGTGGATCTAAAGAACCAAAGTAAATAAAATGAGATGGCATTTTAATAATGTCTCCACAAAAATGTGAATTTATTAGTGATCACAGGAGGAAACTTAATAGATTTTTCAGAGAGCATAGGGTAATTTAAACAACTCAGAATCTTCATATGTGATGTCACATGACAAGCCATTACAGTAGGCTAATGAAAGGGGATAAACTTGGTCAAAGTGCCACAGCGAAAGGAGAGCTGAAGAGGAAGAGATACAATAACATATAACTTCTAGAAGTATGAAAACAGAAAGTGTTGGTACCATAAAGAAAAAAGATGGAAAAGGTGTAGCTAGAAAATGAGTGTCTTTGAAAAGAGAAATGAAAAGGATCATGTATTATGGTCCTAAAGATATAATGTGGGAAAACAGAAATGCTCAGAGTGAAAATATGTAGAAACATCGAGAGCTGAACTAGCCAGAAAAGGGAATTATACCGTGAGAAAGCAAAGGAAATTTCTTAAAAGAAAGGGGAATTAACATTGAGAAATAAATTCATTTTATTCATAGAATTCGTAGGATTTTTTTAAAATATGTCAAAAATTGAATAAATTTTGGACATTCCTGTTTTGCTGCTACTGACCTAGTTAAGTGACATTTTCTCTACCCCCAGTAGCCAAGATCAGAAACAAAAACCATCCTCATCCCCTCTCTTTCTCACTACCTCCATCTAATATATAACTAACCACCAGGTCAGATTGTTTCTAGCTCCTAAGTACCTCCCGAGTCTGTCCTCCCCTCTATAGTACATTGGTCCTCAATCTGGTCCCCTCCTCTCTCTAACACAGATTATAATGTCAACCTGCTTTGAGCCCATCCTCTAAATAGCTCTCAGAGTGATCTTCCTAACATAAATCTCAGCAGTGAAAAGTCCTATATAGATTACATCAATCTGTCTCTCTTTCCTGCACCCATGGTTCAAAGGTTCTTCAATTTCTTGGATGAATAATACTTTTTTAAAATAAATATACTGTGGGGGCACCTGGGTGGCTCAGTGGGTTAAAGCCTCTGCCTTCGGCTCAGGTCATGATCTCAGGGTCCTGGGATTGAGCCCCACATAGGGCTCTCTGCTTGGTGGGGAGGCTGCTTCCCCCACCCCCTCTGCCTGCCTCTCTGCCTACTTGTGATCTCTGTCAAATAAATAAATAAAATCTTAAAAAATATATATACTGCGTACTTTAAGGACAATTAAAAAAAAACTCCCATTTTGCTATGGTTACTACTGCGAAAGAGAGAAAATATTTTCACAACAAACGTATAGATATGTAAAGGCTATAATCTCACAATATGAAAGACAATTTCCAATGAAAGAATTAAGGTATTTAAGTTTCACATTGTTTTTGTCATTTCGACAAAAACAAGAGAAACCCTTGTCAGGGATCACCACCAATATTGGAACTGACTAGGGGAGAGAATCCCAAATTCTTCACGTAATCAGTGGAGTCAGCGAGCGCAGGCACCTACAGAGGGACTTAAGTGGAGGTGAAGTTCAACCCCCTGGGATCTTCACATGCTATATTGCCCTGTCCATAGCTGTGCACGATGTGTACTTGGAAAAAATTTCCCCTTTTAATTTCTTGTTAGCTGCTTATTAATTCCTACATTAGAACCACATCTGACACCCAAACTAGGCACTAGCTCTACCTAATAACTTTTCATTTCCCTACACTACAGCCGTTTCCCATTACTCAACACACATGCTATTCCTTTTGACCATAAAATTTTTCGTGCATTCTTGTCCACCAGGTAAACTTTCTTATCCTTTAAATGCTGCTGAAATTCTTTCCTCCAACCAACCCAAGGACTTACACTATCATAGAACCTTGTGGTATCCTCTCCTATCACACTTCTTACACTACATTTAGTTACTGATTTGTGAAGTGTCTCCAATGCTAACCCTGAAAGCCTTGAAAACACAGACCATTGACCCACATAAATTTAATCAGCAAAGTTATGTATTAGATACATAGATGAAATCTGATATCTAATTGGTATCAATTTTATGGGAAATTTTGATCCAGAAAAAGAATGATAAATGTAAACACATTTAAATATAACCTACTCTTGGGGTGCCTGGGTGGCTCAGTGGTCGTCATGATCCCAGGGTCTTGGGATCAAGCCCCGCATTGGGCTCTCTGCTCAGCAGGGAGCCTGCTTCCTCCTCTGTCTCTGCCTACTTGTGATCTCTGTCAAATAAATAAATAAAATCTTTTTTAAAAATATATAAATATAAGCTACTCTAAAAATGTGGATTTGAAAGATGTTTATAAAAATTTGGGTTAAAGAGTACATATTGTACCCAAGTAAGGGGAAGTGAGACTTAATCAAACTTGTGGGAAAAAGAAAAAAAAAAAACAAGGAGGAAGAGAAGGAGGAGGGAGAGGAAAAAGAGAAGGGGGAAGAAAAAAAGAAGAAGGAAAAGAAGAAATAGAAGCTGAGGGAAAAGAAGAGGACATTGTTGTATTCCTTCATCAAATATTTGAGAGCTTCTTTGCACCAGGTGGTCTCTAGATGAAAAACACATTATATATCCGGAAGAAAGTTCAAATAAGAAAACAAATATATGCATTTATGTAATTCATCAGGAATTTATTGGGCACCTACTATATGACAAAGACTGCTCTGGATGCTTAGAGATATCAGTGTAATAAAACACAAGCATCTCTTCCTCAGGGGGACTTACATTCTAAAGACAAAAGACAAGACATAAATAATAAATATAATGAATATCGAATTCAGTGGGGGAAAAAAACCCAAAAGGGGAGTACTAAGTCAGTTTCAAAGTTTTCACCCAAATTCTGCTAACTTTGTTCTTGGGCTAGTCATATAACCTCTCAGACCACTGCTTTGGCATCTCTAAAATGTGAGGCTTGTACAAAATACTGAACGAAATACTCATTGGTAAAATTTTCTGATCATATGACTACATAGAAACAGAAAAAAAAAATTGAATTCCACTTTCCCAAAAATAAATATTACTTACTGTGTCTTCCCATAGTAGAGGGTGGGGGTTAGGATAGTATTTGAAAAGTAAGCTAATTATGAATGAGTAGAGAACTTAGAAGAAAAAGTGGCTATTTAACCTATTAAAGTACAAATTAAATTTTAGATGGAAGTATTAGAAAAAAATGTTAATGCAGAAAAAACCAAAACTTTAGAAGAGAGCAAATAGGCAATATGGCACAGAGTTATGACAGGGGAAGATTAACTTTGGAACATTAACTATGCCTTCCTCTACTCCCAAGAAAGAATTTCAGTTTTATCTACTAGATTCCGGGGCCTGATGGGCTAAAACCAAACTGACTTGATTTATATACAAAGGGTTATAAACAATGGGCAAAAGAGAAAATAAGAAATTCCAAAAGTAAAAGATGATGAAAAAGTAGAGAAGATCCTAGTCCCAGTTTAGCTGGGGACACTTTTAAGGGTTCAGCAAAAAGGAATTTTTAAGACCTTTGCTATGTATGTTAACAAGGGAGTGAGTGCATACATCAGGAGATCAGATCTGGGATTTTACTTTCCATTTTGCAGGTTTGAGATGAAAGTAAAATTTTCTAATCAGTTGGACACTAGAGTGCTGATTCTTGTCTATGACCCGTGCCAAAGCACACACGTTAACTTGGATTCAGAGGTTACATGTATTTATTATATGCTACTTTTTGTTCAAAGGAGAAATTTCATTTAATTTTAAGAAGTTGTTTATTCATGAGAATAATTTTGCAAAGTAATTTTGAAGGCAATTTGCTAAGTGCATAAGAAATGCAATTATTTCAAAATGATAGACCATAAAGTTTTAAAATGAAATTATATTAATGGAATGAGTAAGAGGCATAGGGGATAAAATTCTAAAATAACAGTGTAATGGAGATAAAGAAAATGAAACAAATAAAGATCTAAAAAAAACTATACATGCTTTAAAAATAGAATACTTGAATTAGAAAACGTTTAAGGAAAGACACCAAAATAATAGGGTTTGAAAAGGACAAACCTATTCAGATTCTGATGCATGAGAAGGAATTATGTATGAGTACAATTTGTGGATTTTATGCAGGCAGAAAGGAATATAAGTGTATTAGTTCCTGGGATGACATATGCATTCTATATAGGAATTTAACAATAATTATTTAAAAACCACTTTTAACTAATTTTATGTAATTTAATGAGTTTATTTTACTAATTTTTATGATACTCTATAAAGCATTCTTGTTAGGCTGGTCTTCCCATAAAAAGAAAGAGAAGAGCTCAGCTCATCCATTAACTTTATACTAGTCCCTTCTTCATATTCTTGAGATACAGAACAACAAGTTTCCTAGAGCTTTTAAATATAACCTACTCTTCAAAAGAGAGAAAATATTTTCACAACGAGCTGTTTAATGAGCTATTTTAATGTCCATAAGTTTAATTCAAATACTAAAAAACATCAATGTGTTCAATAGTTGTTAGAGTTGTTTCCTTCTCTCCACACCTGCAACCAACACACACACGCATGTACACACACACACACAGACGCACACCCCATACCTTTATAAAAGATAAAAACCCAAAGAACTACAAGTTATTTTTGTCTAAATTGTTTTTACCAAATAATTCTGGTCCAACCATTAAATAATGAGATGAAAATGAGGAGATTCTATTAATTTTGAAACCGTTTCCTTCCCTCTGCCACCAGAAATGCTTCTTAAATTACAAGCAAACAAATAGTAAGATATTACCTTATAAGAAGCAGAATGGCTTTAAATTCATCTGTAACCACACTATGACTTACCAGGCAAAACTCGCTCAAAATATAACGTTAATATCAAATAGAGATGAGATCAACTGCCAGAATGAAGAAAGCAATCATCATTATGTATGACTCTCCAGATGGATCAGGAAAAATAACGCCAATCAAGGAATAATCCATGTGTAAAATCTGAGATTAAAAAGAATAAAATAACAGAAGATGAACCTATAACGCTAAAGGGTTTTTTTTTTTATTAAATGGTACTGCTAGACAAATATAGTTCATATTTTAATACTTTTTCTTCAAAAATCCACAGTGAAGTTGTTAGTAGTAGTGCTGCTTTTTACAAATAAAATTATTGCTACAAAAGTGGGAAATGCTATCTGAGAAAGTAAGACAAATTGAATAATAGAAATTTAACTGACTAATTGATTACCACATAAGTTTTTTTTTTTAATTTTTTTTTATAATTTTTTTTATTTTTTCAGCATAACAGTATTCATTATTTTTGCACCACACCCAGTGCTCCATGCAAACCACATAAGTTTTAAAGAAGGGGATTTAGAGAAGTGGTCAAGGAGCCAAAAATAACATATTGTAGGAAGAGAAACTCAGAGCGGGCAGTGAAACTGGAGGACGTGTAAAGGAAATATAAAAATGTTAAGGGTAAGATATTGCAGAAACACTCAACTATTAAATAAGTATTGAGGACTTGAAGAGATTCATTTTAAAGATAAGAAAGACAATAGTTCACATTGCTATAGCTTGTGTCAGGAACTGCACTGGCATTATGGTTACAGATTAACACAGTCAGCCCTCCCATTTACCCCCATTGAGATTTCTACTGACATCCCCTTTCTGCAGAAGAAGAAAGGAAGGCTACAGAAATCAAGTGACTTGCCCAAGGCAACCCAGCTGGTATGTGGGCAGAGCGGAGACTGATTCATGCATTGTAACTTATTCACTATTACTCATACCTCCACATTTTACTGCTTCTTTAAATGGGGACATAAATCAGACAAACTGAGGGGTTAGATAATGGACAATTATTTTTCTTCTTTAAATTGTCTAGCCTTTTACAAATGATCTATCTTCTTTGCTTATTACTTTGATGAGAATGCAACAGAACTTCTTAAAATACAAGGTGACTGATCACTAAGTTTCATGAAGTTACCAAACTCTTTAATAACTTTGAAAATCTAATGAATAAAATCATAAAATCACTGTGTGGGACACCTGGGTGGCTCAGTGGGTTAAGCCTCTGCCTTTGGCTCAGGTCATGATCTCAGGGTCCTGGGATGGAGCCCCGCATCGGGCTCTCTGCTAAGTAGGGAGTCTGCTTCCCTCTCTCTCTGCCTGCCTCTCTGCCTATTTGTGATCTCTGTCTGTCAAATAAATAATAAAATAAAATCTTTAAAAAAATATATAATAAAATCACTGTGTTCTTTACCTGGGTCATTCCAGCAATGAAGACAAAGGGGCTAAAAGACCTAATGTCCATCCCAAAGATGAAGAAGTTGTCTGTATAATACAGTGACTCCCAGACGTCCCCAAAATATAGTGAAGAGAAACCCAACCAAACTGGTAAGGATAGGTTTCTTTTTTTTTTTTTTTTTAAGATTTTATTTATTTATTTGAGAGAAAGAGGGATCACAAGTAGGCAGAGAAGCAGGCAGAGAGAGAGGGGGAAGCAGGCTTTCCGCTGAGCAGAGAGCCAGATGTGGGGCTTGATTCCAGGACCCTGGGATCATGACCTGAGCTGAAGGCAGAGGCTTTAACCCACTGAGCCACCCAGGCGCCCCGGGATAGGTTTCTTTATCAGCACACTCAGGAGGAAAGCCAATGCTATCTGAAGGAAGAAAGAAGAGTTCCAATTGGTATATTTGTTCCTTTGAGAAGCATTTTTAGCAATATTAATCAATTCCTCACACTGTCAAAAACTTTCTCAAAACATATAAAAAAAACTAGATACCAAATTAGTGCCTATGCCATAGCAATATCCTGAAGAAACATCATCTACTCATAGATCCGAGATGTAAAACAAATTAAGAGATATCTTTGGCTAACGAACCAAAGACGGGCCATATGGGACAAAGAGTGTGAATATCACCATGAAGCCAACAATTACTACAATTTGGATAGATGTTATGATCAGAACCATAACAATGGACAATTTAAATACAAAACCAGCAGGCATTAATCCCCAGGAGAGCCAAGGTGTTGCTTCAGGATGTCACACACAGGTAAATGTCTGGAGAGGCCATACGCAAAAACCGTTAGGAGTACAAGTTCTGAAACAAACAGACCAGAGTCAAATTTACTATAAAACTGTGGCTTTGCACTTTCTAGCCATGGGGTCATGGGTAGGACTTTTCCATTCTCACCCTCGTCTGTGAATTGGAATTAATTGTGGTAGCTACCTCATAGGGTTGTTTTGTTTTAAGATACTGTGTATGAACTCTGTAGCAGAGCTGTTCTTAGAATTACTTTACAATTGTTGAATGAATTTAAAAATTCATATAGCTACAGATAATCTGATTCTTTCAGTCAAGTGACTAACTAAATATGAAATGGAAATATAATAATCTCACCTTTAAACTCCCTTATACTAAAGTGAAATCTCTCTGATTAAAACCCTAATTCAAAAACATGTATGTGCCCCCCATGCTTATTGAAGCATTATTTACAATAACCAAGACATGGAAGCAACTTATGTCTCCATCAATGGAGGAAAGGAAAACAAAAGTGATATAGATATACACACAATGAAATATTACTCAGCCACAAAAAAGAGAAGGAAATCTTGCTATTTGCAATAAAAAGGATTGAGGCCATTATGCTAAGTTAAAATTGACAAAGATTAATACCATATAATCTCACTTATACATAGAATCTAAAACAAACAAACTCATAGATATGGAGAACAGATTGGTGGTAGCCAGAGGTGGGGGTAGGGAGCAGGCAAAATGGGTGAAGGTGATTAAAAAGCACACAAACAACTTATAAACAAGTTATTTTATTTATAAAGTAAATCATGAGAATGAAATGCTCAGCACAGTGAATGTAGTTAATAATACTGTATCATCTTTTTGAAAGTTGCTAAGAGAGTAAATCTTAAAAGTTCTCATCACAAGAAAAAATGTTGTAAACCTGTGTGGATTTATGGTAGTGATCATTTCATAATATAGACAAATATTGAATCATTATGTTTTTCACCTGAAACTAATATAATATTATATATCCATTATATTCCAATTTAAAAAAGATCGTAGTTTTCCTCATGCTCTCATTATTCAGTTTGAAATTCAAAAAATCTTCTACAAAACTAAATACCTAACAATCATATTCAGTTAATTTTTTGAAGATCGGGTAAGTCTTTCATATATAAAAACATCTGCTCCTAATAATAATGATTTTTCAGAAGAGCTGGTCACAGATTGGACTAAAGAGAGCATGAACTATGAAGATCGGTTAAGGAGAAGAAAAGAAGAAAAATGGACAATACTATTGATTGAATTACACGATTCTGTGTTCAGTGAATTAATAAGAATATTAGACAAATATAAATTCCAATATATGTATGAAAGCATAAACTAAGTCAAATACAATTATTTTCTATGCTTTTGCCACTTATACGTTGGGAATATAAAATGGTATGTCTACTCTGGAAAACAGTTAAGCAGTTTCTTATTAAACTAAACTGCCATACAACCCAGAAATTATGCCATTGGGTAAATTTACCTCAGAGAAATGAAAAATTATGCTCATAAAAATATCTGGACATCAATATTCACAGCAGCTTTATTTGTTTTTATATATTTATATATTTGTATAGTTATATATTTGTATTTATACTGTATTTTATTTGTAATTCTCCCAAACTGGGAACAACCCCTACCCCTTTGAAAGACTGAACAACTAACCAAACAGAGATATTGTTACCATGGGATAGTTTCAGCAATAAAAAGGAGCAAACTATTGATAAATACAACTTGTAAGAAGGGCCAGGAAATTATAATTAGTGGGGAAAAAAAACCCCAAAGGTTATGAACTATGTGATTCCATTTATAGAGCATTCTTGAAGTGTCAAAATTATAGAAATGGTGAAGAGACTGGTGTTTGGCAGGGGTTAGGGATGGGGGATAAGGAAGAGAGTTGACTGTGGCTATAATGACGGAACAATGGAACTATCCTGTATCTTAACTGTATCAATGTCCACAATGAGACTGTGATATCATGACAATTTTACATGACGTTATTATTGGGGGAAACCAGGTAAAGGGTACATGCAATCTATTTCTTAAAACTGAGTATGTATCTACCTCAAATAAAAATGTTTGATTAAAAAAATTGTAGTTACTTGTAGGACTAAGACTAAATGATGTTTTAAAAAGGAGAAAGAAATGGTTTGTACCACGTCAGTATAGACTCACTAAACTATAAACAGTTGAGGGGATTGGGAGAGCATGTGGGAAAAAAGCACTTTAACTGCTTTCAGTTACATTGAAGTAATACTATTAGTATTGTAAGACATATTATATGTATAATAGTACTATATTTGAATTGTAAGTATCAGTGTGAATTCATAAGGCATTTATCTTTAATATGTATATGTTATTCTATGTACAAAATGTAGAAAATACATAATGATTTTATCTCTGCTATTGAAAAAGCCTAGAAACAGGGGCGCCTGGATGGCTCAGTGGGTTGGGCCTCTACCTTCGGTTCAGGTCATGATCCCAGGGTCCTGGGATCCGGCCCCACATGGGGCTCTCTGCTCAGCAGAGAACTTGCTTCCCCCACCCTCTCTGCCTGTCTCTCTGCCTACTTGTGATCTCTGTCTGTCAAATAAATAAATAAATAAAATCTTAAAAAAAAAAAAAGCCTAGAAACAACGACCAATCCAATAGCAAAAGATATTTCTAGTATGCAGTGCTCCTGAAATACTTTTTCTAACTAAAAGAAATCTTGCCACACAAAATAGCAAGGTACCTATTTCTTTTCTTTTCTTTTCTTTTTTCAAAAACCCACTTAGAATCTTGTCAAAAAGAATCAGAAATCAACCTTCAGTTCCCTTTGACCAAAGATGGGACAATTTGAATTTCAATGGGAATAATTATTACAATGGCTTGAAACCTATTAGACATGTTTAGATCCATGAGTTTATAATGGTATTTTTTTTTAATTTTTATTATTTTTTAATTTTTTTATTTTTTCAGCATAACAGTATTCATTATTTTTGCACCACACCCAGTGCTCCATGCAATCCGTGCCCTCTACAATACCCACCACCTGGTGCCCCCAACCTCCCACCCCCCACCCCTTCAAAATTCTCAGATCGTTTTTCAGAGTCCATAGTCTCTCATGGTTCACCTCCCCTTCCAATTTCTCTCAACTCCCTTCTCCTCTCTAACTCCCCTTGTCCTCCATGCTATTTGTTATGCTCCACAAATAAGTGAAACCATATGATAATTGACTCTCTCTGCTTGACTTATTTCACTCAGCATAATCTCTTCCAGTCCCATCCATGTTGATACGAAAGTTGGGTATTCATCCTTTCTTTTTTCTTTTTTTTTTTTACAGCTTTATAAACATATATTTTTATCCCCAGGGGTACAGGTCTGCGAATCGCCAGGTTTACACTATAATGGTATTTTAAAAAATCAGTCATCTTTGAAGAATGTCAGGCAAATCAGCCAATTATCTAATAAAGGAAAAAGTTAAGCAAAAACATTGTTTTCAATCATTTGTTTTACCTTTGTTTTCCTGTTCCACCCTTAAAAAAAAAATTGCCTCAGGGACGCCTGGGTGGCTCAGTTGGTTAAGCAGCTGCCTTCGGCTCAGGTCATGATCCCAGCATCCTGGGATGGAGTCCCGCATTGGGCTCCTTGCTCATCAGGGAGCCTGCTTCTCCCTCTGCCTCTGCTTGCCATTCTGTCTGCCTGTGCTTGCTCTCTCTCTCTCTCTCTCTGACAAGTAAATAAATAAAATCTAAAAAAAAAAAAATTGCCTCAATATGAACTAACCATCATTCATGGATATTTAAACCAAATTTTCTTAACTGTTAATATAATTATGGCTCATAGAACTGAAATTGCTAGACTTTCATAGAACAGAAATGTACAGTTAGAAAGGGACTACTGTAAATAATTCTCATGATCTAGTCATGATGTTTTGTGTAAGAAATTACTCTCGAGATCCTTTGAAAATTCATTCTTTTTTTGTTGTTGAAAACTGAAAATTCTTTCTTGTTGAGCCTTATTTGGGTTAAGTAGATTGTAGCAAAATTTGTGAGCAATCAGGAAGAAAGTGGAAGAGGGTAAAATATACAATAACTGTGGGGACTTTTTTGAGAGATATATCAGTTTTACCCCAATAACTGGGATGCTTTTTTTTTTCAAGATTTTATTTGTTTATTTTGAGAGGGAAAGAGAGAGAGAGCATGAGATGGCAAAGGGTAAGAGGGAGAAGCAGACTCCCTGCTCAGAAGGGAGCCCAAGGCGGGACTCCACCCCAAGACTCCAGGATCATGACCTGAGCCAAAGGCCGTCACTTAACCAACTAAGCCACCCAGGAACCCCCCAGTAACTGGGATGCTTGACTGCATCTGGTAATGGTATTTTCTTCAAAGTTAAATGGTCAAATCCATACTTTTTTATACATGTTATTTCATTTTAAAAATCTCTTTTCCAGGGCACCTGAGTGGCTGTCATTAAGGGTCTGTCTTTGGCTCAGGTCATGATCTCCAGATCCTGGGATCGAGGTCACGTTGGGCTCTGAGCTCATCAGGGAGCCCGCTTTCCCCTCTCCCTCTGCCTCTCCCCCTGCTTATGCTCTCTCTCTCTCTCTCAAATGAATAAAATCTTTAAAATAAATAGGGGCACCTGGGGGGCTCAGTCGCTAAGCATCTGCCTTCAGCTCAGGTCATGATCCAGGGTCCTGGGATCGAGCCCCTGCATTGAGATCCCTGCTCCTTGGGGAGGCTGCTTCTCCCTCTCCCACTCCCCCTGCTTGTGTTCCTTCTCTCGCTGTGTCTCTTTGTCATATAAACAAATAAAATCTTTATTTAAAAAAAATAAATAAAAATCTATTTTCCTTGTGTTTGAAGACAACAGCATATTTACACAAACACTCTCTCCAGTAGCATGCAATATTAATTAATTTTTAAAAATCTCTAGCCCATGTAAACCATGCCAACTTGGACAGCTCTCTATCAGGAAAACTTTTGAGCTGCGTTTTTCTTCAATTTGAGGCACTTAGCAAATTGGATCCAAACGTACTGAAGACAATATGCATTTCTGTTGGCATATTTCACAAACCACTTTCTCTATCAAGGGAAAATATCACCTTGTCACTAATTTCATTTTATTCAGCTTTTTGAGTTATGTAGCACAGTGGTTAAAAGAAAGGGGTTTCTTGGGTTGCCTGGGTGGCTCAGTCGTCAAGCAGCTGCCTTCGTCTGGGGTCATGATCCTAGGGTCCTGGGATCGGGCTCCCTGCTTGGTGGGGAGTCTGCTTCTCCCTCTCTCACTTCCTCTGCTTGTGTTCCCTCTCTCACTGTGTCTCTCTCTGTCAAATAAATAAAATTAAACAAATTAAAAAAAAAGGAAAGAAAGAAAGAAAGAAAGAAAGAAAGGTTTCTTAGTCAAAAATCTTAACTTTTCTGTGCCTTGGTTTTCTTGTGAACTAACAGCACTAAAAACTGTGAGTGGTCCTTGGAATACAGTAGGTTCAAAGTTCAATGTTTGCTACTCTTACTTTATTATTTATACTATCCCAAAGTCTATAGGGAAAGGGACAATAGACAAATGAAGAGAGACAGAGAGAGACTCATTTGACTCTGTGCCTTGTGCCTTACAGGAGCAGCACTGTGCTAAGTGGTTTAGAGATATTGTCTCATCTAAACCTTAGTCTGACCCGAAGAACATCTTTATTGACCAATTGCATGAACTAGCTTTGATAACATCATGGTAACTCAGTTTAATGTTCAAATTTTTCAACCCCTTCTTCCCTGCTTCGCTTCCATGAAGGGATAATTACCCGAATCACTGATCCTGGGGTTGGCCCTTTGATTTGCTTTGGCTTTATGGTGGGCAGAACATGCTTTTTTGCCCCTTGACTTTGGATTTGTCCACATGACTTGCTGTAACCAATGGGATTTTATCAAATAGGACTTGAGGAGGAGCTTGAAAATGCGTGGGGCAGTGAGACTTGCCCTCTTGCACTTCTGTGATTGAAGGAGAAGAGTATGTCCAGCTGTGCTGCTGAACCACGGAGGAGAGCCACATGGGGCAGACTTGATGCCACCTATAACTTGGATCCAAGCCCAGCCAAGCCCAGACTGGATCTGCCAGACTCCGGTCATGCCACAGACAAATGAGAAGAAATAAATGAGTGTTGTTTGACATTAACGGGTTTTAGGGTGGTGTTTTATGCAGCATCTTTCTAGCAATAGCTAAGAGATACAAGCACCATATTTCTATTCTTCAACTCAGGAAAGCATAAGCATAATTCTTATTTCATTTCTACTACCAGTATCTTAAAATGTAGTACGGGTAAGCTAATTAAATTGAATGCATGCAAAAAACCAAACAAACAAAAAACCAACTCCTGAATGCATCTAATTTCTTTTATAACTTAACGGGTTTCTCTGTTTATTAATGTGTGATACACATTATCACACATTAAAAAGCAACTTAACTCACCAAAAGGCAGACTCTTGGAGACCCATCACTGTCATCAGTTTCTTTAACTTTTTTCTTTCCCGTGTAACATTTAATGATGTGAAGTACACAAAAGGGGGGAAATAAACCACACAAATAAAAGTAAACCAGGTTATTTATAATACCTCCATTAGAAATGAAAGGTGGCATCCTCATATTGATTCCAATAACTGATGTCAACTTTTCCATCACAGAATGATTTGTCGTGATCTAAATTGGGATATTAAACAAATTTATTACATTAACTATAGAAAAATATATTAGAAACAAAGAAAAATTATGTTATAAAGAAAGGTACATGTTCTGTTTCTTTTCATTTTCAGTACTTATGTATTGCTATCATTTTAAAATATGGTGAACTATTAATGTCATCAGAACAGTCTTGATGACTTCTGGTATTAGTAATGTTGACATTATTTATGAGTCATTTTATTTTTTTTAATTTCATTTATTTATTTGACAGCGAGATCACAAGTAGGCAGAGAGGCAGGCAAAGAGAGAAAGGAAAGCAGGCTCCCCACTGAGCATAGAGCCCGACGCAGGGTTCAATCCCAAGACCCTGAGAGCGTGACCTGAGCCGAAGGCAGAGGCTGGACCCACTGAGCCACCCAGGGACCCCAAGAGTCATTTTAAAAATTATTAGAGGTCTATCATGCCCAGTATACTGGGATGGGTGGTGGAAAGAGAGAGCCAATCCACAGGGACATTCCTCACTCTTCCTGGAGCTTTACATTTCATGGTGGGGCAGAGAAGGAAGGCGAGGCATCAAACAGCCCATTGCACAATCAATAGTTTGATTATAATTGAGCAACAACACTAAAGGAGAAGTAGCGGGTGTTCTGAGAACAAAAACAGGGAAGGCTTCCCTGAATAAATGACATTTATTTATACAGTGATCTTACCTAAACAAAGCGTGGGCAGGGAGGGAAGTTGAGGATAGAGAAGAAAAATTTGAGCAGAGGAAACAGCATTTGCAAAAGAAGGAAGGGGTACAATGCATTGGAGACACGGGAAAGAGGTCCTTACAGCAAAACTGACAGTGGGGGAAGGAGGGAGAAAGATGAGACTAGAGAAATAAACTACTCCCACAGTTCAGGCAAAAGGTGGTAATGGCTCGGACTAGTGCTGGTGGCAGAGTTGAGAAGCACATGGATTTCAGTTTAGGATTAGCAGGGCTGATAAGAGGTCAGAGGTAATGGGTAAGGCAGAGGAAATTTTCTCTGATAATTCCCTAGTTTCTAATGGGTCACCTAGGTGGGTAGTCTTACATTCACTAAGATGGGAAAATTTTTAAAAGATTCAGCCACATGAAGAGAAAAATACCCACATTCGGTTTTGAACATATTCGTTTAAATCGTTTAGGAAGCATCAAAGTAGAGATATTCGGCAAACAGTCAGATACATGGAACTAGAGCACAGGTTAGGTAACTACGGCCCATGGACCAAATCTGGTCTACCACCTGCTTTTGTAAATAAAGTTTTTATTGGAATGGAGCCATACTCATTTCTTTATGTACTGTTTACGGTTTCTTTCATGTTACAACAGTTGAGCTGAATAGGTATCATAGAAAAACTTTGGCCCCGGAGCCTACAATATTTATTACGGGGCCACTTACAGAACAAGTTTGCTGGTCTACACGTTGAAGTAGGGTTCTCAGAGTTATCAGCACGTAAATTACAATTAAAGTTATGGAAGTAAATAACCTTGTTTGGAGAACGTAGATGGGGAAAGAGAACATAGATAGGATGAGGAAAGAAGTCTAGGTTAGAACCTTATTGAACTATAGATTTAAAAAAGCACAAGTCTGGGGCGCCTGGGTGGCTCAGTGGGTTAAATCCTCTGCCTTCGGCTTGGGTCATGATCCTAGGGTCCTGGGATTGAGCCCCGCATTGGGCTCTCTACTCAGTGGGGAGCCTGCTTCCCCCTCTCTCCTCCTGCCTCTCGGCCTACTTGTGATCTCTGTATGTCAAATAAATAAATAAAATCTTCAAAAAAAAAAAAAAAAGCATGAGTCTGAAGCTGGATAAGGTGGCAAGAAGGCTGAGAAGGAAAGGCTAGAAAAGTGCATGAAAATCAGGGGAAGGCTATGCTATTTAGTTAAAAGATCAAGTAAAATAAGGAATAAAAAATGTCTATTTTTAATTAACAGTTGTTACTGACCTCAGAAAAACCCATCCGGGTGGTGTGACTGGGGACAGAAATCGTTCTGAGTTTAGGGGAGCCTCAGTGAAGGCAAGGTGTTCAAGAAATTTAGCCGTTAAGAGGAGGGAGCTAACATACTTGCCTGAGGAGGAAATAAGGAAAGGTCCTGATAATATGTGAAGAAATCAATACTTCCCAATCCCAAAGAGAAGAATCTAGTTGAGAGGGGGAAGTTGAAGAAGGAGGAGACAGAAGGGAAGATCCATGGTGCAGCCTTCCTGATGATGATGATGGAAGGAACAGGATCCAGCCTGTGAACTGACAAAGGACGTCAGAGATAAGGCAAAAGGAAAAGGATGGGTGTAGGGAGTAGTATGTCTGTAGTTCAGCATGGTGTGTGTTCCCATCAGTTTCTTTTTCTTCTGAGAATAAGAGGCAGAGCACAATCTCCTAAGAGTTGTAGGCTAACTAGAGGAGGAGGTGCAGACAGAAGACAAGGAGAAAATATAGAAAATATAAAATATTTTTATATTTTATATATTTATATTTTACAGAAGTAAGTTAGGCACTTATTTCTGTAATTGCAGTGATAATTGCCATCTGAAAAGCCACAAACCCATTTTGACAGTATCTTGTTGGCTGACAAATAACTTCATCATCAGAATCCTAGCAGTGTTCTTTAAGGAAGGAGACAAACATGCCCGTCATTATGCAATGGAAACAGTCAATGGAATTAAAACCTTAACTTTGGCTCTGAAGTGGAAATATCTACATGCCTGTTCAGAGCCCATGATTATATAATTTAGAGCATTTTTTAAGGGTTTTATTTATTTATTTGACAGACAGAGATCACAAGTAGGCAGAGAGGCAGGCAGAGAGAGAGGAGGAATCAGGCTCCCCGCTGAGCAGAGAGCCCAGCACGGGATGGATCCCAGGATGATGGGATCATGACCTGAGCTGAAGGGAGAGGCTTTAACCCACTGAACCACCCAGGCACCCCAATTTAGAGCATTTTTTAAAGCATTCTGCAAAACAGGAATAAAGAAGAGTATTATTGAATGGTGGACAGAATAATTCTGTAGTAAAGACTGATCACTAAGTTCAGAAATAAAAAGTATATTATTTATTTTCTTGATTTTATTAACATTTCTATCAGTCCTTCCAAGCTGGGGATTTGATGAAGCAGCAAAAAAGATAGAATCAATTCTTATATAGTTACCTGCGTAATCCGAGTTTTCTTCCATCTTTGGGACTTCGTATCCCCAACTAAACTTCAGCTGATATGAAAAAGTATCACGAAACACAGTTCCCACCATTTCATGATAGTTTTCTGAACGTGCCGTAGCCATCATTTCTGTAACAGCATTCCTCGTGATTATCCTTCCTGCCGTGTATGAAGAAAACAACAACAATAATCATATCAACTCATCCCTAGAGAACACAAAACCAAGTTGCAATTACTTAGGTTTACTGGTGTTTCTCATGTAGGTACTGAAAGTCGTTTCTATTGTTTTAGGCTCAACATAAATATGTGAAAAGATATAAATGACATGTCTTTTAGAAACCATTTGCAGGGGCCCCCAGTGGCTCAGTCCGTTGAGCATCCGACCCTTGGTTTCAGCTCAGGTGCATGATCTCAGGGTCGTGAGATCAAGCTCCGCCTCGGGCCCTGTGTTCTCATGGGGAGTCTGCTTGAGATTCTGTCTCTCCCTCTGCCCCTCCCCTGCTCTAAAATAAATAAATAAGTAATTCTTTTAAAAAATTTGCAGCATTTTTAAAATGTGATCCCATTTTAGTAAAGAAACCGAATCTGCGTGCCTATATACATACATGAATATATTCGTCTATATATGTGACCAGGTGTGTGTGTGTGTGTACATATTATCCTAAAAAGAGACCCACAGATTTAAATGGGAGGTATGGTAGGGAGGGAAGTTGTGGTTAGGATTTTCTTTTTTCTTCAGTTTTTATTGCTTAGCTTTATTTAGGGTGGTGTATCACCTTGGTGATTAATTAGAAATTAAAAAGAAAAAAAATATTTAAAATAATCAATGGAAATACTTGAGAATTGGGTAGGTTTTTCTTTTCCCGCCAAGAGGACTAATTTCTATCCCATGAAAGTACTACGCCAGTAGAAATAAATTACATGCAAATAAGCAGAGTATAAAAGTCACAAGTAAAGTTACAGTCCACCTACAGGTTCTTCGGAGTCAAGATCACCCCTTAGAATTGAGTTTAAAACATTCATCATGGATGAACTCATAATCTTCAGAAGGAATCCACCCAGTAAGTGGTTAATTGATCCATTACAAATGAAAACCTTGGAAACTCTGAAGTCCAATATATGACCTCCTTTTTGAAAGACTTTTTAAAAAATAATTTCATGTATTATGTTCTAATATTTTTACTGATTTTAACACAGTATTTACATCTCACTCAGGACAAGGTCTACATGAAAAAGGAAAAGGTATTTATTTTCATAGTGTAGCCACATCTTTGAAAACTATTCATCCTTCCAAACATGGAATAAGGCTGTGACATTTTTATGAGGACAATGCTAATTTCACTGATTTTCTCTGGCAGTATACAAATATTGTCAAGGGCAAAACATGAGTATTTGGGTTGGACAGCCTGAGTCAGATAAATGTAGAATGATACAACAGGAGAGGAGCTTGACTGGGAAAGGCTGGCACGGCAGATGCCACATTCAAGGATAGACTCCCATGAGCCATGCGACCCCAAGGACAGAAAGCAGCAGAGAGTGTGCACTGTGTAGGCAGGAAGATCAGTCCCTGTGGCTTTTGTCAATGCTTCCTGAGTTGAAAAGACATGTGGTAAATGATCAAATGGGGGAGGCATGGGAAACCAGCTCAGGGTAGACTGAATGCTGGTCAGTCAGAGCACATGGCCAATGAGGGTAAGGGAGACAGGCAGAAGTCAGAGATCCAGAAGCTGCAATGAAGAATCACAAAACAGAAAACACTGCTCGGGGTAAAAAGTAAAATCATTTAGAATAGAGTCCAAACTTTTTTTTTCTCCTATTCCAACCTTACTTTTTGGATTACATATCATATAATAGTAATGACTCACAAGAGCATAGATTTCTAGGATGAGAGGGGTGTGTGGTTTAAAAAGCCCCCAGTTGGGGCACCTAGGTGTCTCAGTCATTAAGTGTCTGCCTTTGGCTCAGGTCAAGATCCCACGATCCTGGGATCGAGCCCCACATTGGGCTCCCTGCTCAGCAGGAAGCCTGCTTCTCCTTCTCCTACTCCCCCTGCTTGTGTTCCCTCTCTCGCTGTGTCTTTCTCTGTCAAATAAATAAATAAAATCTTAAAATAAAATAAAATAAAATGCCCCCAGTTAAGTCTATATTACTTCTCACCCACCTACCCTCACCTGTAGCCCCACACCAACCCCTAGGTGGCTTGTGGAGTAAGGGTCCTTGTTCCAGTTCAGAACAACCAAAACATAGCCTCAGCAAATAGACTCAATTTGCAAAATGAACTTCAAGTTAAACATGTGCACGTTGTATAATAATAATGAAACATTGATGACTGGGCAACACACCTTTCATAAAGGAAGCCAAAGCCATCTTCTCCATTAACCTCTGCGTCGTGTTCGTGACTGGGGTATGCGCCACAGCCGATCAGAGTCGTTAAATTTATCCATACATCCCAGGACATGAGGAGGCTGTTCGGGAAGATGGGTTGCTCTGAAGGGTTCTGAAAAGACACACAAATATAGCCCTAGAAGCAATATTACTGTCCATTCCCTCAGCACACAAAAGAAAAATGGACCAAGTTATAAAGTGGTTCAGATATCGAGAAACATTCAAACACATTTTGAGAAAGAAAGTATTGTCATTGAGCATTGAGCTTCGTTTTGCCCTGACTTTTGCCTTCCTCAAATACTGCCTATCCTTTAAAGAAAACACCTTTTCAAAATGCGTCCACTGATTTTAACTCACTAAATACAGCAACCCGAATAGTGAACCATTATTGAATGCGTGCCTTCATATGTAATGTAATACAAGTGCCTAGCATCAAATATGAGATACTCCTGCCAAAAATGTTCAACCTGAAGTTAATGCTGTTTTTCAACCTATTTTTCTGTTTAAAGAAATGTAAGAAGGCAAAAGAATGAGTTAAATGACAGCATGAAGAAGGAATCAGACAAGTACGGAATATGAATATTCAACAAGATATGAGATGGTCTCATTGGTTGTGGGCTTATCAAAACCAACTTTAAAAAAATTTTTCAGGGACACCTGGTGGTACAGCTGGTTAAGCATCTGACTCTTGGTTTTGGCTCAGGTTGTGATCTTAGTGTTGTGAGATCAAGCCCCACGTGGTGCTCTGCGTTCGGGACAGTCTGGTGGAGATTCTCTCTCCCTCTCCCATTGTCCCTCCCACTCATGCTCACCCTCATGCTCTCTCTCTCAAATAAGTAAGTAAATCTTTAAAAATTTTTCTTAATTTCTTAAAATTTCTTAAAAGAAATTTTCAGGAAATTTAGGCAATTGAACTTGAAATGAGATGATTATATGCAATTTTTGCTAATTTTTTGAAATGTATTAGTGGTTATAGAGAATAGATGTTTAAATTTTGTAGATTCTAGCTGAAGTACGACAGTAAAGTGTCATATATCTTGAAAGAGGAGAGACACAGAGATGAAGCAAAGATGGCAAGAAGTTAACACCTGTCAAATCTGGGTTGTGGGTGAAGAGAAAAGGATGTGGGTTTATTGGACCAGTATTTCTACATTGAGATTTAAAACATTTGTGATAAGTTCTTTTAAAATTGTAGTGAGTGATTAGGGGCACCTGGGTGGCTCATTGGGTTAAAGCCTCTGCCTTTGGCTCAGGTCATGATCTCAGGTCCTGGGATCGAGCCCCACATCGGGCTCTCTGCTCGGCAAGGAGCCTGCTTCCCTCTCTCTGCCTGCCTCTCTGTCTACTTGTGATCTCTATCAAATAAATAAAATCTTTTTAAAAAAGGTTCTAGTGGGTGATTATTATAAATGTACCCCCCATCAATATAGCGGCTTAAATAGTCTAACTGAATGCTTCAAGAGCTATTGCACAGAATGGAAAGACTATGAGAACTCTGCTAGCTCCCAGGGAAATGTTACTATTTTTAAACAGAATACAGTCTTGATGTAGCCAAGGCAGCCCCAGATACATCTCAAGGAAACAAAGCAAATCTCTTTGACCTAATGGCCATGTCCTTGTGCTAGGAACTCAACAGAATGCAAAGATATTGACAATCAGAAATCTGGCTCCCTAAACCACTCTATGTTTACAAAAAAGCATAGCCTTGAAAAGAGATCCCAAAAAAAGTTCCCTAATTTTTCCTCCGAGAATTTTTTTCCCCCAGCCCTCCCAACTAGTAGAATCTTAATCAAAATGTCCCCAGTAGAGTGCTACCATTTACTCACTTAAAATCTATTTCATTTTTTTTCCCTAACACTAAAGTTGGCTCCAAGTAAATCAGAATGACTCCACAAGATCCAAAGGGAGTAATTATTTGGAGAAGAGCTCCTTCTAAGTCAATAAAATGTTACTTTGCTTCTCAGGAGCTATCCTAGGAGTTCTTTGGTTGATCTCATCAATTTGCCATAAATATTATCCTTTTCTGCAGTATATCTCATTCCACAATATTTGCAAAATATTGTATCTAGAATTCCCAATCAACTAACCTGTGGAATTTGTGACTATAAAAAAGCAATAAAAAATAGCATAATACTAAAGGATGGATTTTCATATGGAAAAATAGATATTGTGAACCATACCAATACGCTCTCTTTTTTCATTCTCCATTGTTTAAGAAAATTCTTGTATAAAAGGGCCTGAGTTTGTTGATACATGCTTATCTCTCTTTCAATCATTTTCCCCTGTTCATGGAAAGGGTGAGGTAAATATTGTACAGCAATAACTAGAAGAAAGAAAAGACCAAAAAAAGTCCAATTACGAAAAAGCTTTCAAACACTTTGAAAATGTTGCTTCAAATGCACTGACTGGATACCTTATTCGACACTGCAGATACACATTCAGGAGGGGTTTTTGTGAGAGTAAAGGTATTAATGAACGTAAACTATCTTGTCAGTATTTCTTTCCAGGCTCTTGTGGCTATGGGTAACAAGGGTAGTGCTGTAGGAGGTCTTTCCTCTCTTGTCTCAAAAGTAACTATTTTTCTCCCAAATCTTGACATTACTACAATATAAAGTAAATAAGGGAGTAAAATGTTAGCAATGCTTGGAATTCAAAAAACACTTTGCCCTTCACTTGGTTTAAGAAAAGTATAACAGGGGCACCTGGGTGGCTCAGTCTGTTAAGCATCTGCCTTTGGCTCTGGTCGTGATCTTGGGGTCAAGGGATTGAGCCCTGCATTGGGCTCCTGCTCAGTGGGGGTCTGCTTGTCCCTCTCCCTCTGCCCACCCACCCACCCCTGCTTCTCTCTCTTTCAAATAAATAGAATCTTTTTTAAAAAAGCATAACAGAAATAAAACATATCCAGTTATCTTGTCAGAGAATTGCCCACGAGCAGTCTATACTTTGAATGGCACACTTTTGCATGCTTACTTAATATCTAGGTTACCACTGAGTAAGGCAAAGTCAAATAACATCAAAGTCATTCTTAGAATCCCAAAGAGCTAATTTCTTCTATTAAATCCATGGGTCCTCCTTTTGAACTAAGATTGTAAGACAGACGCAGATGAAAACCAAAAACATGGTAGTGGGTATGACTGAGGTCATTGATTTGTAGGTCATCATGATGTGTAACAGGAATCTTTCTGTTTTCACTTTGAAATTCCAGAGATGATTTGGTATCACAACTCTGGTTACTTAAATTCATTTGAATAAATGCTGACGTCATACACAAATTCAATTTCAGAGAATTTGCTTTTTTTTTCTTTTTTGATAAAAGAAAAGGTAAAGCGACCAAATATCAAAATAATCTCTAAATTTAATTTGAGAAAACGTCTACGTCAAAACATTCATCTTCACCTTATCGCTGTACAGGTCTGTCTGAAGCTCAGGAAACTATCCACAAAGACATTTTAAAAGGAAAAAAAAAAAAGCCACAGAGAAAAGTAACTTGTCCTAATGCCTATACTTGCCTTACAAATTCTCAAAAGTTTGCCCAGGAAGTATAAATCTGACCAAAAGAAGTTAGTTATACTTGTACATACTTCTGAGTATCTCCTACATTTTACTACTGCACTAAAATCCTATATAACTGAGTTTAAAAAATTAAATCACTCATTAGGTCTACAATATAAAACACATTAATTTAGAAATATCAGAATGATAGAATAACTTTAACACTATCAATCAATATGCTTGGCATTGGCTATATGTCCTTTATGTCTTACTCACCTTGTGCAAAGTGGAAAGTTAAAAACAAATTTGACTCTCAGGAAAATGAGTGAGGAACTTAGAAGCGCCTCTGATTCATTGTTTTTTTTTCTAGGAGAACAGCTAAGATTCCTTTAAGGGCTCTTCTGCAAATGTTTGCCTCGCTTAAAACTGTTTTTATTCAATTTGGCATCTGAAAACAGGACACAATCCGTGTGTAAAAAGTCTGTCAAATGTTCTTTACTTGCTAAGTTGGTTTGTGTTTGTTTGTTTGTTTGTTTTTTCCCATGTCTTTCTTGTGCAATTACTCTGCAGGGACCATGTAGCTGTGGATGGCTGGCTAAGCATGACACATGGTAATTACTGTTCTGTCTTTCTGGCATTCATAAAAAGCAATCAGATTCCAAAAGGAAGGAAAAAAACCCCACGGTGTTGGGTAAGTCTTTATTAGCCTTTCACGATTAAAAATTAGACAGCCAAGTCCAAAAAAGAGAATAAAAAGAAAGGGAATGGAGCAGAGAGAGGGAAAATGAGGCTCAATCTTCTCAGAAATCAGAAAAATACATACAAGTAGCCTTCACCTAAGACTTAACTGCAATTCCGTGACGTGGTTCCTCATGCTGATGGAATCCTGTGTGCTAGGAAGTACATAGGAGGGTTTATAACGAATTTCCTTGCTTACTAATGAAAGCAAACCTATGAAATTGGTGCTATAGTCACAACCGTGTTATAGATTCGAAAAGTGAGGCTTATAGGTGGAAGGTATCAGCAGATGTTCAAATAACAGCAGAGCCCACATGCGAGTCCACAGCCGCGTTTGGACTCCAAGCCCCTCACTCTCAATGACCACTATGAAAATTATACTAATGAAAACAGTATCTAATACCCATTCTCATAGTTTAATAGTTTAGGCGAGATGGTGGAACTTTCATGATTGTGTTGCTTTTATTTTTCAGCAAATATATGAAACATTATCAGAACTGTAAGTAATCCCTGCTTATCAATCCTGAAAATTCTCATTCCATGATTTTTTACTGTAATTAGTACATGTCCTAGATGTATACATGAGTTGATAACCATTCATGAAAGAGGACAGAAACACCAGTAAGACAATTGCAGGGACTACCATTTTTTTTCTTTTTTTTTTTAATTTATTTTCAGCATAACAGTATTCATTGTTTTTTTTTTTTTTAAGATTTATTTATTTATTTATTTGACAGACAGATCACAAGTAGGCAGAGAGGCAAGCAGAGAGAGGGGAGGGGGGAAGCAGGCTCCCTGAAGAGCAGAGAGCCTGATGCGGAGCTCGATCCCAGGACCCTAGGATCATGACCTAAGCCGAAGGCGTAGGCTTTTAACCCACTGAGCCACCCAGGCACCCCAGTATTGTTTTTGCACCACACCCAGAGCTCCATGCAATCCGAGCCCTCTCTAATACCCACCACCTGGTTCCCCCAACCTCTCACCCCCCTCCCCTTCAAACCCCTCAGATAGTTTTTCAGAGTCTATAGTCTCTCATGGTTCATCTCCCCCTCCAATTTCCCTCAACTCCCTTCTCCTCTCCATCTCCCCTTGTCCTCCATGCTACTTGTTATGCTCCACAAATCAGTGAAACCATATGATAATTGACTCTCTCTGCTTGACTTATTTCACTCAGCATCATCTCTTCCAGTCCCATCCATGTTGCTACAAAAGTTGGGTATTCATCCTTTCCGATGGAGGCATAATATTCCATAGTGTATATGGACCACATCTTCCTTATCCATTCGTCCGTTGAAGGGCATCTTGGTTCTTTCCACAGTTTGGCAACCGTGGCCATTGCTGCTATAAAGATTGGGGTACAGATGGCCCTTCTTTTCACTACATCTGTATCTTTGGGGTAAATACCCAGTAGTGCAATTGCAGGGTCATAGGGAAGCTCTATTTTTAATTTCTTGAGGAATCTCCACACTGTTCAAAGTGGCTGCACCAACTTGCATTCCCACCAACCGTGTAAGAGGGTTCCCCTTTCTCCACATCCCCTCCAACACATGTTGTTTCCTGTCTTGCTAATTTTGGCCATTCTAACTGGTGTAAGGTGGTATCTCAATGTGGTTTTAATTTGAATCTCCCTGATGGCTAGTGATGATGAGCATTTTTTCATGTGTCTGATAGCCATTTGTATGTCTTCATTGGAGAAGTTCTGTTCATATCTTCTGCCCATTTCTTGATATGATTATCTGTTTTGTGTGTGTTGAGTTTGAGGAGTTCTTTATAGATCCTGGATATCAACCTTTTGTCTGTGCTGTCATTTGCAAATATCTTCTCCCTTCCGTGGGTTGCCTCTTTGTTTTGTTGACTGTTTCCTTTGCTGTGCAGAAGCTTTTGATTTTGATGAAGTCCCAAAAGTTCATTTTCGCTTTTGTTTCCTTTCCCTTTGGAGACATATCTTGAAAGAAGTTGGACTACCATTTTTATCAAGAAAATGGATATAAACATAGTCTTTGACTCTAATTGTATCCTTCCTTTGTTAGTGCTCACATTTCTCCTCTTTGTTTTGCCAGTCACTACTCGGAGTAAAAGTCCACGAACCAAACAACACCAAATATTTAACCTGGTTTCAATCCCAGACATTAATGATGAGATTTATTTTATATGGATGGGAAAAAAAAACAATAAAAATCATATTGTAGGGATGCCTGGGTGGCTCAGTCATTAAGCGTCTGCCTTTGGCTCAGGTCATGATCCCAGGGTCCTGGGATCGAGCCCCGCATCCGGCTCCCTACTCTGCAGGAAGCCTCCTTCTCCCTCTTCTACGCCCTCTGATTGTGTTCCCTCTCTCAATGTCTGTCAAATAAATAAAATCTTTTTTTAAAAAATCATATTGTAATACATACACACACCTTTCTTAGTGACTGAATTTAAAAGCAAATTTATTTTTGTCATTTTGGGGATTTTACTATCCTAGAGGGTACAGGGAAGTGCTTACATGATACAAGGTTAGAAGTCTGAGACCTACATTCCAATCCTTTCACTCACTGGCAGAATTCCCAGACCTCTGTTCCACATGGATTAGGAGGCGCTGGACCTTTTCTGTTCTGAGCCTCTGCACACTAACACCTGGGTATTACTGCTTCTGGGTCCCAATGCTGAACTCCTCCAAACTTGGATTTGTGGGGGCTCAAGTCGCATCAAGCCAGGCCTCCTCAGCACACTTCACAGATCTTCTAATCTACTCCTTTGTCTTCCTACTCTCCCTGCGTCCTCAGCCCTACTTCTGCTGAACTTCTGCTTCAGTGCATGAATGTACTGTTTTACTGAAATCTCAGAGACCACTGGGTGGAGGGTTCCCTCCCACCATCTCTACTCTGTGTGAACTTCCCAGAAGAAACTGGGCCGGCCTTCACTAAACTTAATCCCACTACTCAATCTCTCAACCCAGTCTTACAACTTACTCTAAAATCCAGCTTCCTCTTTATGATTTCTAATATAGTATCTTCTCTCCTCCCCACTTTTCTCAGACATGCCTAATCATTAAACGTGGGGAAATATTTTCCACTGGCTGCTGTCCCCTTTCTTAAGATACTTAATCCTATAAACTTCATATACTCACTCATCTCATGTTAGCTGCACAAACCCCCACAGTATTAGATTTTCAGCAGCGCTATAACAAGCTGCCACGAGCGGGGTGTATTAAAACAAACAGAAATTTATTCTTTCACAGTTTCAGAGGCTGGAAGTCTGAAATCAAGGTGTCAACCTCGGGGCCATGCTCTCTCCTGGCTCCCAGAGCTTGCCAATCATCCTTCATATGCCTTGTCTTTGCTCTGCCCCCATCATCACATGGTGGTCCCCTCTGAGTCTCTGTTGTCCCCTCTTCTTACACAAGGAGACTAGTCATATTGGATTTAAGGGCCCATCCTACTCTACTATGAGATTATGTCTACTGAAGACCCTATTTTCCAAGTAAAATCATTTACAGGTATGGGGTTGGGGCTTCTACAGATCTTTTTGAGGCATACAATTTAACCCATAACAAACACAGAAGGCAATACATAGTCAACACCTCAATTTTTACATCTGATGGTCATTCGACAGTGTTCCTTACCCTTGTACCCATGAAGATGAAAGAAACTAAGCTCTCAAAGCCTGCCAACAGCTTCCGACATCTTCAGTAGCATTCTTTTACCTTTTTTTTTTTTTTTTTTTTTTTTTTTTTTTTTTTTTTTTTTTTTAGCCTTTCTGCAGCAACTGACCCACTGCTAGGAACTCTGTGTTACAATCTACTCTTTCCTTTCCTGACTTTTCTTTTTCTAAAATCCTCAATTTATTTATGTCCCTTGGCACTTTTTATTTCAAGTACTGACCTTCCCTTTAATAAATATATCCACCCTTTCAGCTTTATCCTAGATGTATGTTTCTAGCCATGACCTCCCTATACTGGATCTATCTACTCCATTTCAACATGTCAAAACCCAAGTTGATGACTTATCTTCCTAATACACTTGGCCCACTCTTTCTTTTCATTTCTCTTACTAGATACCCAGTTCAGAATGTCAGCGCTTGTTGAATTGAATAAAGAGGTGCTGTAAATACACAATGGAATATGACTCAGCCATCAGAAAGAATGAAATCTTGCCATTTGCAATGACATGGATGGAATCAGAAGGTGTTAGACTGAGCGATGTAAGTCAGTCAGAGAAAGACAAATACTGTATGACTTCACTCATAGGTGGATTCAAGAAACAAAACAGATGGACATTGGGGAAGGGAAGGAAAAATAAAATAAGATGAAAACAGAGATGGGGGTAAACCATAAGAGACTCTTAACTCTAGGAAACAAAGTGAGGGTTGCTGGAGGGGATGGGGTAGGGAGAAGTGGTAACTGGGTGATGGACGTTATGGAGGGCACATGATGGAATAAGCACTGGATGTTATATTGCCTATAACACTACATTCCATCCCTGAATCCAATAATATACTATATTTTAACTATACTGAATTCATTTTTTTAAGATTTTATTTATTTATTTGAGAGAGAGAGAGGTAACGAGAATAGGAACATAACAGGGGGAGTGGGAGAGGGAGAAGCAGGCTTCCCCGATGAGCAGGGAGCCTGACGTGGGGCTTGATCACAGGACTCTGGGATCATGACCTGAGCAGAAGGCAAACACTTAACGACTGAGCCACCCAAGTGCCATAACTACATTGAATTTAAATTAACATTTTTAAAACAAAAGAATTCTAAATTTGTTATCTCTCAAAATATTTTTGCATTTATAGTTGAAGAGAGTTCACTTCTTCGTAATGTTGATTTTCCCTCCCCTACAACATGATGAAACTCTGCTTATTTGGGTCACTTCCAAATCCTTTAATAAACTCTGTATGTTTTACTTTAATAGTCTTCCATGTCTTTTGCAAGGTTTTTTGCCATAGCAAATAATTTCCATTACAACTTAATAGGATCTATTTTTAAATATATTTTCAACTTAATTTTTGCTGCATATAGAAGCACTATTAACTTTGTATGTTAATTTAAACTTTGCTGAACTCTTATTTATTCTAATTGTAAACCTTTAAAATTTTCCAAACAATAAATGCATCTGCAAAAAATGAGTTTAAAATATCTGTTTTCTTACAATTCTTAAAATTCTCTGAAGTTGAATTCCCAGCATAAAACCCACTTGTTCCTAATGTAGTCTCATCCTCTGACTTTTCTTTTTTTACAGCACCCTGCTTCTTTTTATGGTGCTGCATTAAATCTCTCATGGCTCATATTTCCTTATATAGCCTCTCTCCAAACTGCCTTTTGTCCTGTTTATTTGGTCATTAATTTTAAAAGCACACAGCTAAGCTACACTCAGGTTCCTGACCTCCAGTCACTGTGTGTTAATGAATGTTTTATTTTAAGATGCTAAGTTTTAGGGTGATTTGTTACACAGCAAGATAACTAACACACACATCTATTTCTTTGTATCTCCTAATAGACCAGAAGCCCTTTAAAGTCAGGACTGCATTGCTTACCTTTTATCTACAGCTCCTAACCTAGTGTTTGGGCCACTGCAAGAATTTAAAAACAGACGACGTTGAATTGAATCACTGAATACTACGTGTGTGACCAAAGTCAGTCCAGTCTGGGGGTGGCTTGCTATTCCCCAGGCCCCCTTTCCCAACACACACACACACACACACATCTTAGAATACAAAACTCCTGTGCCATAAAAAGTCAGTCTGCCAATTATGCTCTCTTCAGAGATTTATCTTTTCTAATCTAAATGACTTAATAACTTTAGAGTGAAAGTCAGGTAGGGTTAATTTTCAGAAGACCCTCAGGGAAAGATGCTAAACCTTCTGGTCTTCTCCTGAACTGTCTCCTTCTTTAGACCATCCACAACTTTTGTCCAGACCCTTCAGGTTTCACTGTATTCAGGATTTCTCAAAGCGGGCAATTCAGATGTCCACTGAAGTTTGAAAACCACTGTTCAGCTAATGCAAATTCTCATTTCTCTAGGCTTTTCACAACTGACCTACTTTTGACTGATTATCCTCAAGTGACATTGAAGGAAGACAAGACAAATAAAATTTCGGTCACTACAGCCACCTTGAGCAGCACACACTCTCATATGTGTGTGGAGGTGTGTGCACACCCAGAGGGATCTAACCTATCACACACATTGCTTTAAATGAGTGTATTCAATATGTTGTAGGACCTATAGGACAGAAGCCAATCCCATGAAAGGCTTAGTGGCACTCCCTCTAAAAAGAAGACCTCCAGAATATAAGTTCTGAAGCCAAACCCCAGCTGTGCTACTTAGAGGCTCAGTGTCACTAGGCAAATCATTGAACTTCTCTGGCCTCAGATTTTCCAGCTATCAAATGGAGGGTGACAATAAAGATCCTTATTTCTTAGGGTTGTTGTAAGGATTAAATACAATACTCAACACCGGTGAATACATGCTCCAACGTTAGCAAGAATCAGGATCACCTGGAGAGTTTACTGTAATTACACAGGTGGCTGGACCCCACTCCTGGAGTTTCTGATTCAGTAGCTCTGGGGTGACCTGATTCGGTAGCTCTGGGGTGGCCTGATTCAGTGGCTCTGGTTTACACCGTAACAATCTCCAGCAGATTCTGATGTGGCTGGTCAGAGAACCACTGATCTATAAAAAATGCACAGAGCGACCCCCTGCACAGAGTAAGCCCTCAATAAATGTTAGCAACTATTATTTCTAAAGCTTAGTTCTCAACATATCAAATCTCTTTTGGGGGGAATTGACTTACCTTTAAGATACTCCAGTAAAATGACAGTTGTTGTTGTTTTTTTTTTTTTAACTCATCTTGATACTTTTGCCCACCTGAGAACCATCAAGAAAATCCTTAAGTAATTGCTTACATGGAGGGGGGGCTGAATTTTCTCAACTGTGTATCACTGGTTTTACTATTTAAAACTAAGAAGTAAAAATCAGATTAGAGACTATAGTTATCATTATTAACCTTGTTACCCTAAAACATCTTTCCTGGCAGTTTCTTTTTACCATCTCTGCCCATCTCCCAATTACCCCAGTTATCAATAAAATTTACTTCCCAGATAAGAGATAACATAAGATTCCCTGTCCATCTTTTAGAGAGTACCTGAAAAGTTCTGGATTTTGTGGCTCCTTAAAATGAACAGAAGGAGGGATTTAAAAATCCACCCTGAATCTCTGTCTACCACACCCTTTCTGTCCTTTCTAACCTCTGGCTGTTCTATCCTTAGTAGGATAATCACAACTGTCCTTCATTTCTTATTCTTTGTCCAGACATCGTGAACCCTGCTCTCTCCTCACTACTTCCCAAATGAACTGCCACAAGGACGACATTTGACTCCGTGGAGTTCAGCCTCAGGCTTCCCAGGCTGCCTTGCTGGGTCCAACTTAGGCTCTTCTCTGGCCCTTGCTCAGAGGGCCCTACTCCACCCGCTTCTGGTCCTGCGAAAATGCCCTTTAAACATAGCCCTCTGCTGCCATCTGGTGGTCAAAGGGGCTCACATTTTACTGGGTCTCTCCCAGGCATCTGCAGCATGTTAACCGTGCTGCTTGTCACCTGGCAGGATTGTCATGATCTCTGAAGTGAAGCAGGGAACGAGAAGGGGGCTGGGAGACCGAACCTTAATTGTAAAGTCTGAGATAAAATGTTTTGGGATAAAAAACCTGCAATGTGAGATTCATTCTCCCCAGCATAGAGCTCTGCATTTAAATTGTAAATTGTTACTCTAAATTTTCTTGACTTTCAGTTAGACTAAAATGACCAAGAAACTTCCAGTGGCTTTTTTATGCAACTCAGTTCTCATCTTTTTTTTCTCAGTGATTTGTTGGATAGGATTTGTATCTCCAACTGCATGGGAACACCCATGAGGGCCAAGACAAGAATCTGGGTTTACATCCTGTAATAACAGTGTATATGAGTGTAAGAGCCATAAGTCAGATAGCATCTGTAGAATTTCTTTAAAGGTTCTTACCCTGAACTTCAAAATATAAGCAAACCTATACCAACATGTGGATCTGCCATACTGTTTTCATATTTATGTTCATCTCAGGAACTCATTTCTAATATTCATAATGCAAGCTTGAAAATAGGTTTGCCTACCCCCCCCAAAAGAAACAGTCCTAAACTGGGAACCTCATTAAGAAATGGGTTAAGAATAGCAGAAAAAACAACATGTAATAAGAAAAATCACAAAATAATAAAAATCTAAGAGTAACTCAAAATAGCAGTGAAAACTTCATTATGCACACAAAAACCTTCAGAGTAAGTTTGTAGTCTATCAAACTGAGTGTTTATTTTAAAAACTAGACTTTAACACCTGAAAATAATATCACATTGCATGTCAATTAGAAGAAGAGAAAAAAATTAGAATTGAAAAGATGTGTCGGGGCGCCTGGGTGGCTCAGTGGGTTAAGCCGCTGCCTTCGGCTCAGGTCATGATCTCAGGGTCCTGGGATCGAGTCCCACATCGGGCTCTCTGCTCAGCAAGAAGCCTGCTTCCCTCTCTCTCTCTCTCTGCCTGCCTCTCCATCTACTTGTGATCTCTCTCTGTCAAATAAATAAATAAAATCTTTAAAAAAAAAAAAAAAAAGAAAAGAAAAGATGTGTCTATTAACTCAATCTGAGTGAACCAGAATCGGGAACCCACCACTCTTGAGCACAGAGTATGAAACACTGTATGCTTCATTTCATGAACATACATTTCCTGTGTAGGGAAAAAACACAGGATAGTGTTAAATACAACTTTTCCAATGAAAATTTGGGGTAAATGAATTTCAACCCAACTCTATGCTTTAAATCAATGTTCTCAAAGAGGAAGGTCTTGCCTTTAAGGGGACATTTGACAAAATAGAAGCATTTTTTTTATTGTGCTACTGGCATCTAACAGGAAGAGGTCAGGGATGCTGCTCAACATCCTACAAAGGACAGGGCGGCCTCTTACCCTTCCCCCAACACACACAACAGAGAAGGATCCAGCCCAAATCAATACGGCCAAGGTTAAGATACTTGGCATTAAACAATCATAAATCATCTTTGTGCAAAAAGATTAGTATATTAAAATGGAGATGTAATAAAGTCCACTTCTACCTGCATCTCTAGTTTCTTCCGCTCTCTCTCCATTCCCTACTTCCAGAATGAAATAGTTTTTATTTCCTATGCTGGCTGAGAAGAAGACACTTTTAGAGGCTTCCATTTGGTCTTCCCCACTGAACTAGGTTGAATAATGTCCCCTTCCCCTCAAAATTCCTCTTTCCTGACATCTATTGCTCAATAGGGTCTTTGCAGATGCAACCAGTTAAGGTGAGGTCATATTGGAGCAGGTTGAGCCTTCAATCTGAAATGACTGGTGCCCTTAGAGGGGAACACACACCAAGACAG
Organism: Lutra lutra; assembly: GCF_902655055.1. NCBI lineage: Eukaryota > Metazoa > Chordata > Mammalia > Carnivora > Mustelidae > Lutra > Lutra lutra. The sequence goes on along the minus strand of NC_062293.1, from coordinate 10,956,239 downwards.
ATTCATAAGGAAGATGGCCATGTGACAAGACTGGAGTTTTGCAACTGTAGCTAGGGAACTCCAAGGACTTTGGGCAACTACCATAAGCTAGAAAAGAGGCATGGAACTGACTCTCCCTCTGAGACTCCAAGAAGGATCCAACCCTGCCAACACCTTGAATGTGGACTTCTGGCCTCCAGAACTCTGAGAATAAAATTTGTTATCTTAAGCCACTCAATTTGTGGCATTTTGTTATGGCAGCCTCAGGAAGCAAATACACCTATCTTAGTAGTTCTTATCCAAGCCAAGGAAACAAATGCAAGTTATGCCAACTCTCATGTCTATTCCAAGTATATATTCAGAGACTAGACATGAACACCATATGGATCTACAGACTAGTAGACGATGAACTGGATCTAGGCCAAGATCTTATTTATTACCTGGCCCTCAAATGCCCCAGCTGTGACACAGGGGCCATGATGATGCTTTAGGTCTCTGTATCAACTTCTATCCTGTGTCCAACAGACCTTAAAATGTTTGGGCATTCCCCTTTTCCCACTGTGTAATTACCTGGGTTAATGGCCAGAAATCCCTCTGGAGGAGGTCTGTGGGGATAGATACCATGTACACCTGCCATGATATTGCTATTTGTGTGCCTACTAATGTAATGACTGCAGACCATCAGCTCAAAGGACATGTTGGTGATGTTGGTGTGCCCCTCACTAGCATATTCCTTGTTGCCTTTAATTTAACCTTTATCGTGTTCTCCAGTCTCATAGTAAACCTCATGCATGCCTAATTTTCTGAATCTTTTCACTCCTTTTACATCATGTACCATGACTTCTTTGGCCTTTGTGACAATGTATGGGCCGCTGCTTTTGCATACTTCTAGCAGCTATCTTAGCAGCATGTTCACATCTCTTGGGATTCTTACCAGGGTATTAAAAATCCTGTATTCCCAAAGAGTGCTACCGAATATTCTTTCTTATCTAACTTCATGTTTGGCCCCACTTCACCAAGTACCCTCAGAATCCAATCCTGTGTATACTGTCCTAGCTCCTGTGGGTAGATGTGGTGAGGTCCTGCAGCTCCTGCGAGGGACAGCCCCTTTTTTCCCTCAGCAAACCCCACATAACTTTGGCCAAGTTGTTTGATGACTTAACCCTTGTTGGATGAGTGAACAAAAAACATATACCAACTACGTAATAATTACACAATAAGAATAATGTGGTGAAAAAAACTACCAGCCAAAACATAAAAAAGAAAATCAGCTTTCTAAGTATCTTCTCCTACAACCATGTGACAGACTTTATGTTAATAGATAACAAGTAGATAAGCTGGTCCAAAGCAATGATGTCATTCTGTTAGCAAAATGCCACAGTATTCTAGTTAACGCACATATAAGAACTACGAAACAGAAAGGAAAACAAAATTGCAACCCAAGTGAGGGATTCATTTAGCTAGTCTTCGATTGAGAAAGGTATGCTATAGTTACAACGTCGAACTTGAAGACCGTATTATCAAAGATTTCAATGAAAACTAACACAAAACTTAAGTGCTATCTTGTCTTAGAGAAAAATATTGGGTGGCAAAAACCTGAAACTTAGTTAAGTCACAACTGAGAGCTCAGAGTCAAAGCTTAAACATAAAAGAAGGGCCACCTGGACAGCTGCCAGTTAACTCACAATCCAGGTTTTATGCTCATATTAGCATTTAGTTTACTTCATAGATAGTCCCTGATCCATTTCAATCATTAATTAAGCAAACTATCCAGGTCTCAATTTCCAGGTATCAAGAGGTAAACTTTGGTGACGTGAGGTAGCCCTTTTATTAGTAAATGTGTAACCCCGGGCAGATATATGTGTAGAGATGGTGAAAAAAAAAATTACTTCAAATTATTATATTTGACACATTTTTTGAATCCTGCATTTATGCATGTGTGGAACAAACCTTTAAATCATGTAGTTTTGTGCATGTTTGAAATTAAGTTTATTTGCTTAATTTAAAAAGGTGATTAGATTTGCAAACATGTCTTAGGTTCTTGGGAAGAATTTGTCCATTAAATTTAAAAATCTTGTCCAAGTGTTTGGGACAATCAAAGTTATTCAAAAATTCTAAGGAAAATGATAAATATATAAGTAGTGTTAAACATTTGGGAATAATTTAATCTCTTAAATGTAATAAAATGTACATGGAAGTTATTGTTTTATATTTTCACAAAATAGAATTGAGATAAAAAGATCTACAAGAATACCCTGTTTGGAGCATCTGGGTGGCTCAGTCGGGCGTCTGCCTTCAGATAGGTCATGATCCCAGGGTCCTGGGATAGAGTCCTACAATCAGGCTCCTTGCTCGGCAGGGAGCCTGCTTCTCCCTCTCCCTCTGCCTGCTGCTCCCCGTGGTGATCTTTTTCTCTCTCACAAATAAATAAAATCTAAAAAAAAAAAAAAAAGAATACCCTGTTTAAGCTTAAATTATAAATATGAATTAAAACACCAGAACTATCAATATTCCCTCTGTACTTGGAAATTCCCAACAGATACTTAAAAAAAAAAAAAATTACTAACAATTTTAGTGCCAGGTTTTTTTCTTCATTTTTAATGAGTCACTCATTATTCATTTATCAACACTAAATAACAAACAAATCCATTTTAGTATATAAAATGAAAGGCTATCTTAAATGTTTAGTTCTTAAAACTTACTACTAATATTTATTTTTCATAAAGAGTAGCATTTAGAATTACATATGTATAACACATTATGATTAAAAAATAAGTAAACTTTTACCTTAGAAGAATAGCTGATATAAAAATTATTCACCTGAGAAATAATTCTTTCATTGTATGTAATATGTTCTTTCAGGAGAGAAAATAAAAAAATGGATGTTAGCAATATTAAAAATACATTAAGGATAAGCATTCCTATTTTTCAAAAAAATAATGCCTATTTATGTGTTATATGAAAATACAGAATGGTATTTCATCAAACTCATAGTACAATCAGAATGAAATGTATGACCAATAGAACGATGAAAACAAGGACACATCTACCCTAAGTAGAATTAATTGTGCTCCAGTAAAAGTGTTAGTGCCACCAGCAAAGCATTTATACTATTATAGTTACATAAGTATTGATCTTTCTCCTACTAGATTGTAAGATCTTACAGGGCCAAAATGGATAGTCCTCTTTCTACCCAAAGAACCCACTGCTTAAAAGATTGTCACTAAAACAGTCTGTCGAATTAAATTACTCTAAAAATATTTTAATGATTAAAATCAAAATATCGATTTAAGGTAGTTTCTGTCAATTTAAAAGAAAAATGTTTTTAAAGAAAACCTACCATCTTTTGTTGTTCTCTACTGAAAACGAACTTAAAAAAAAAAATTAAGAGCCCACAAAGTGAAATGTAAAGTACCCTCACAGAGCGTTTTCATTGCTACCATCTGCTTGGTTCCTAACAGCTGCAGAAAGAGGTTCGCTTTATCAGTCAGTAACCAGAGTCACTCAGTAGTAATCCAAGCTTTACTTTTAGAAAAATTTGATCATACACAGAAAGTATAAATGAGGTGGTGCTACTTTTTCCAACCTTTGCCTAATATATGTGCTTATATTTATTATCGGTATAGAAAATTTAAGATCAGTAATTTAAGACATTTTGAAATAAAATGTGTCCAAAAACATGAACCGTCCACTGTAAATAAAGATAAACTTCCTATTTGACTCTGTTTCCTTTTCTTCACTTCAATTTACCCTTGCTTTCCTAAGTATTAGTTAAATTACACTTCTGGAATTTAAAACTCTAATAACTTAAACTTTGGAAAAGGAAAGATTTTGCTACTGTGAAAAAGGGACTATTCCTACATATAATTTAACTCATGATCAAAATATAGTCACTCTACGTAAAAACTAAAAAAAAAAATTTCAAGTGTCTTTTTTTTTTTATTGCTTACAAGAGCACAATAATCAAGTAACTGAAGAAACATAATGGATAAGAACATGTTTACAACTACTCAGCACAACCTCAACTTTCACTTCCCTTTACGTTGGTCACACTTTCATAGATGTACAGTGAATCAACATGTGGAAGCAGGTAATGTTCTAGATTAGCCACGCTCTATTTAAATTAACATGTTTTCTTCAATGTGGTCAGGTCCTAAGAAACCCCCTTTTCAGTGACTGTCCTAGCATAACTAGAGATTGCTTTGTCTCTTACAAAGTTTAAGTGCTCCAGGCAATATATGGCTATGAAAACATACCCCCAAAAAAAGAAGCCCCTGGGTATTTATATGAATACTAGATACTGAAAGGTATCTCCTTAAATTTACGGCACCATTTAGCTGTGACTTGCGTTAGAAAATGCAATGTGCTATTTAATTATCTACAAAGGTAAAGATTTCCTTTCAAATGCATCGAGTTGTACTCATTATGCAGTACTAAAGTTCAGAAAAAGTTACAACTTTTACTAAAGATGAAAAAGTGAGATTCTCAGGTGAAAAATCCAAAAACTTGATATTATGAGGCAAGTGGCTGTTAGTTGTTGACAGAACATTAAAAACTGTGCCAAGTAAAGCCTACAAGGAGAAATAACTTATTAGCTGTGGGTTGTAAAATCAAAGCAGACCATAAAACACCTCATTTAGATGAGTGACAGATTAGATCAGATTGTCTCTGACTGACAATCTATCAGAGGTAGCTGGAAAAGTAGGTATCTTTAGGAATACGTACAGCAGTTGCCAAAACAATGGGGGACATATCAGCCATGGGCTGTGGACTCAGAAAAGAATGTTATTTTATATCAGCTGCTAGAGCCTAAAACCACAGATGTTTTATTACACAGTAGTGTTAAAAGTTCATTAAGTTTACCTAAGTTAAAGTGTTAACAGTATTTCAGTAAAGGATATGGCTATTTAAAGTTAACTCAATACCAAATTCTTCTGTTGTTGCTGTTGGTTTTTTGTTTTTTTTTACTCTTACAATGCAGTAATTACACTCCCAAAATATTTGTCTTTGCAAGTTAATAATTTTCATTCACCTGGTGGAAAGAGAATGTCAGCTGGTACTATTTGTATTACATTATACCTATAGTCCACACATGGGTTCTACAAGGAAGTACTTCCAAGATTACATTAACCATAACCTTACTTCAATTCTGACAGTAAAATTCTGTTTCTCATTAAAGTGAATTATGTAGTTTAATTCTAATCCTTAAATTAACCCCCAAAGGTTTATTTATCTCCCACCATGTTCCAAAGTGAATCTGAGGTGAGTTACTAAGTAAATCTACACAGATAAACTTTCAATTTTATAAAGGAGAGATTCAAATAATAAAGTTTACCAACAAAAATGATTACCAAATTATTTTATTCTGTAACAAAATATAATGTGCCTTTGGGAGAAAGATGATAAAAAATTTTATATATTCCATGAGGGGTACAGGAAAAGGTACGGCGAGTCTTCCAATTGTGTAGATGATGTCATTCTAACCGCAATCAGGCTATTACATAACAAGACTCTACACAAAGTCTTCCTTTAATTGTATTATAATTTAAAAGCCTGTGAATTTTAGGGTAAGCAAAAGAAATGTTTTTTCAAAGACCTAAATCATCTATGTCTAACATCACCTGATAGAATAAGGTCTCGTTTCATTTATCATGATGAGTGAGTGCCGCCTCGTGGATGTCGCTGCCTGGAAATCTCTACCTACATAGAGATTATCTGGTCTTTATTGCTTTCTGGGATGCCAACTTCCACTCAGTTTCTTTGGAAATTAAAAAGGAGAAGCAAGGAAGTTTTGCTTTATATTTCTTTTCTATATATTATTTATGTTTTAGTTCTTTTTATTTAGACTGGGATATCACATACTTACGTTAAGATAGTATAAATTTTAAAATAAAGATAACCATTAAAGATAAAATTATTCTATCACTATTTCTTTAAATCATAAATTTAAAAGCACTGTTTCTGAGAAGTAAAAAAGTATTCGACCTCACATACAGACTGAAGTTCAATATATTTCATGTACAAACATGCAGTTTCAATTATTTATACACAAGTTTTCTTTAAAGAAAAGCAAAACACAAAACCACAGCATTTCAGTCAAGGAAATTAGGAAAATCCCAAGTGCTTTCATGGTTCTTCAGTCACCATCCAAATAATACACCTTTTAAACCAGAGTTAAAATAAATTCAGTAAGCAGACTGAACTGCTTCAGAACACTACTCTGTCTTCCTGCGTTCTTTCCCACCAAAGCGTGCTGTTTAAGGTTCCACAACTGTTATCTTCTTCCTCTTGTTCTTTAGTGAGTTCTACAAAAACCTAAATGAAAGTAAATAAATACAGTATTCCAGTATGGCAATTATCTCAAAGAATGTTTAATTCAGAAAGAGTGTAAGACTCTATCTAAATACATTAACCATTCAACTATCAAGAGATACGTTGGCATTAATATTACTTAAACAGAATAACCTCCTTTAATCACAAAGTTGAATGCTATGAGGATTAACAGATTGTTTCTTGATAAACATATAAGTAGCAGTCATAAAAAGATTTATAAATATTTCAGCAATGTAACTTCAGATATATGAAATAACAACACCCATTTTATTTACTAAAGAGTAATATTGAGCCTTTCAAAATAAGCAGATGGAGAGCCCAAAGTTGTTTAAGATTATGCAAAGTTTAGGCATATTGTGTAACAATTTGTCTCTGGTTCATAAACACCATCCCTCTCCAATATAAATCTAAATGATTAGGGGCACCTGGGTGGCTCAGTCGGTTAAGCTTCCAACTCTTGGTTTCAGCTCAGGTCATGGTCTCAGCGTCGTGAGATCAAGCCCCATGTGGCTCCACGCTTACTGGAGTCTGCTTTCCCTCTCCCTCTGCACCTCCCCTTACACACATTCTCTCTCTCAAATAAATAAATCTTTAAAAACCTATAAATAAATCTAAACAATTAGACAACACTTACTTATATAAAAGAATTTTTAAAAATTTAACTTTAGAGTACCTGTTCCAATGTTGCTTGAGAAAAGCTGTATTCTTCAATGGCAAAAGTATGTTTAGCTATTAAAATATGAAAACAATATTTTACTTATTAATATTTCTAAAGAAAAACATAGCAGAATAAAATTAAATAAAAAATATTTCTAAGAAATAAAAATTTCTAAAGAATAAAAATTCTTAATTTCTAAAGAATAAAAAAAATAACTACTAAGTGGTTAAAAACCTGTTTTAAAAAAAATTCTGTAATCCACTTAAATTTGAAACTGCCAAAAAATGTTATTTTCCTCTATCTTGGTTCCCTGAGGCACCCTACCAGCAACATTACTTGCCTCACCTCGCCCTTTTACCCTCCTCTGTCTTCCTTACTGTGGCTTTTCTCAGGACTTCTTTGGCTCCCTGTTCCCTATCTCACATTCCCCAATTTCCATTACAGCCTGTTCTGAACTTCTTGAACTAGATTCTGGATACAGTTCGTATGGCCGTATACTTTTTTGTATTTATTTCAGATCCTGTTGCAATCTAATCTAACATTAAATTTTCTGGCTTTCTATTTATTCCTGGAGTGAAAATCTCCCCAAGCTTTATTAGGTTGTTGCATAGTTTACAAATTCCATAAAACAACCTGTGTGAGAATACCTGTTCCATCCAGGAGTTTACCTCTTACCACTTGCCGGCAGGGTATCTTTATCCTACCAACCATTTATTTTAAAAAAACATCACATTTCAATAAGCTTCTTTAAGCTTCCAGGAATGTCCATATCCCTACACTATGGATTTTCCTCTCCTCCCTTATGCTGCCACTGGTTTTGCTACCACTGCTACTTCTAGGGCCTGATACAAAGTGAGGACTCTGGAAACTCAATGCTCTCACTTCTGGAATGAACCACTGTGTGCTAAGTAAACGGAACTTTCTCGCAGATGCACTGTGAAAAACCACGGTGATGTCAACTAAAATAGTAAAAGGTTTACACTACAATATACCTGACCTACCAAACCTCTACAATGTTAGTGTTTAACCAATATCTTACATTAAATTAATAAAAGGTTATCTTTTTATTTACAATAGCTTCCACAATAAACAGTCCCAATTTCTAAATTTTTAAATAAAATTCTTTCATAAATTGAAAGCTACCTTACAATCTTTTTCAAATCTTACCTTCTTCCAGCTTAGAAAAAGATTGTGAAAGGGATGGAACATCTTCCTTAGGAATCTTATAAGCCAAAATAGAAGAAAAACTGGAAACAGATAAAATATTAGAAAAATTTAAAAATGACTACTAATATGTTCTAAAGCTAAAGTTCATATTTTATTTAAGGTTCAAAATTAAACTCCAACAACTTATTTTGATACATACTTAGAAAAAAAATTGTTTTAAATCTTAAAATATTTCCATGTGAAATTCTCTCATTACTACTGGTATGAGAACTTTTTAAAATTTAAATACTATTGAATATTGCAAGATCTAATACTAAGTTGGATATAAAACCCCAGTTATCAGACTATATTAGTCCAATACTGGAGATACAAGCAGAACTTTTTTTTTCTAATCCTTAAAGCAATAACCACTTTTACAACTATTGCTCTACAAAAAAAAAAAAAACAAAAAAAAAAAACTACATTTTTAAAATCTTTACCTCTCTTGACGGCTTGCATTTGGGAAAATATACTGTATTTCTCTTTGAAGGCGGTCTACTTCTAGGTTTTCTATCCAGTCCTTTAACTTTATTTCCAAAAAGTAGCCTTTTCCAAATTTACTCTTCAGATGCTGGACAGTCCCAATACATCTGTAGTGATTTTAAAAGAAAGCTCAGATATAAAATGACTTGACAGTTTCAAAGAATGACTTCTCAAAGGATGAGTTAAATTACATGTATGATGGGATATTTTTAAATGTATAGAGAAGTTGCAAATATAATACAGAGCGTCTCTATATATCCCGCACCCAGTTTCAGTTTCCCTATCATTATGATCTCATATGACCATGGTACATTTGTCAAAATTAAGAAACCAACACTGATATATAACTATTAACTTTATATTGGACTTTATTTGGATTTCACCAGTTTTTCACTAAAGTCCTTTTTCTGCTCCAGGATCTACCCAGGATACACACTGCACTTAGTCCCCATAGGTCTGTGACAGTTTCTCACTCTTTCCTCCTTTTTTTGCCTTTGACAGTTTTAGGAATTGGTCAAGTGTTTTGGTAGAATGTCTCTCAATGTGGAATAGTCTGACATTTTTCTCTTTAGACTGGGGTTAGAAGTTTTGGAGGAAATGCCACAGAGCTGAAGTACCTTTCCTATCAGGGGTACATGATGTCCACACGAAATTGCTCTTCTGTGAACTTACTATTGTCTTCTTTCCATACATTAGAAGAGATTGGCTAAATTCAGACTACACTTAGGAGGTGGAGGATTACCTCCCCCTCCCAGAGGGAGCAGTATCTACATATACTGTTTGGAATCTTTCCCATAAGGAAAATCTGCTCTCCTCCCACATTTATTTTATTTATTCAACCATTTATTTACAAAGAGTATGAACTTGAATTATGAATATATTTACTTTATATTTTGGATTATAACCCAATAAAATGCCTAGCAATTTTTTAAAATAACAAATATTGGGCGCCTGGGTGGATCAGTGGGTTAAAGCCTCTGCCTTCAGCTCAGGTCATGATCCCAGGGTCCTGGGATTGAGCCCGCATTGGGCTCTCTGCTCAGCAGGGAGCTAGCTTCCTCCTCTCTATCTGCCTGCCTCTCTGCCTACTTGTGATCTCTGTCTGTAATAAATAAATAAATAAATAAATAAATAAATAAATAAATAAATAAAATCTTTAAAAAAATAAAATCTTTTAAAAAAATAACAAATATCATGTTTAAAAAAAACATTCCAAGTTATTGAACCATTAAACTAATATACAAATGCAAAGTAGCTAGCAAAATTTCTTAGAAATAAACTATATTTCCAAGTAATTCTACAGAAAACTAATAGCCAAAAATTCAAGTAAGGACACTTTTTTTGGCATTTAAATTTATTACTGTAAGTTTTTGAAATGATTACTCAGCACCCCCCAACTCCCGCCACCACCAAACAGCATGCCTTTCAGACATTTACCTTAACTGCCCAGATACCATGATGGCCACCCGGTCACAGACAGCCTCTGCTTCCTCCATGTAATGAGTGGTCAGAATAGCAGCCCGTTTTTTATTTTTAAATGCAGTTCGAATTGCTCGCCTATAAAAGATAAGTAAAATAAACAGAGTAAAGCATCTCAATGTTAATGAAAATCCAACTATTTGGTTAACTAAAATTTATTAGTATCTATTGCTATATATCTATTGCCCAACTATGATTCTTCTAATTTCTTTTCCTTTATTTTTGAAAGTTTGTCAAATAAACAGAAATTCCATGATTTCAAATGTTTTATGCATTAAAAATAAATGATAAAATTTGATGCTTTTTCATGTTGTAACTAAAATAGCCATAAAATCATAGGGAAAATGTAATATGTTTCTATCCTACACCTCACACTTTACAGACATGGAAATGTAGGTTCAAAGAGTTGGTCAACCAGCTAGCACCATGAATTCCTCGGCATTCCAACATAAACTCAAGCCAATATTATTATGAGAATTAGAACTTAAGTTAAATGACTCGGAAAAAAATCTTTTAAAAGCTATTCAGACAGCAGTACTCTTTATCATAATAATTAACCATATATTTATTTTTATTCTTGAATAAATATTATTAATATTTTATGAAAGTATAAAGCCTGATAAAGTTTAACAGTTTATGGCAGGGGTTCCTGGGTGGCTCGGTTAAGCATCTGCCTTTGGCTCAGGTCATGATCTTCAGGTCCTGGAATCGAACCCTATGTCGGGCTCCCTGCTCAGTGGGGAGCCCATTTCTCCCTCTCCCTCTGCTTCTCCCCACTGCTCATGCTCTCTCTCTCAAATAAATAAAAGCTTAAAAACAAATAAATAAAAGTTTATGGTGTTCCCTAGAGATCAAAATATTTAATTTTTAATTACTATTTTGTCATTTGTGTAAGATTTTAAATCAACATGCATATGTAACTAATATAAAACCATTAGTTATAATAAAACAAACTATTCTTTTATTTTAAAGTATGATCTAGTATAATGTGTCTCAAGCATCTTCCACATCATACTCACCACATGTGCTGTTTTGCTTTAGGATCCATACCAGTAGATGGTTCATCTAACAGGGTAATGTAAGGATTCCCCAGCATACTCAGGGCAAAACACAACTAGATAGAAAGAAAATGGGGAGGGGACTAATATTTGTATAAGAAATTTTATCAAGACAGTATTAGGCTCTAAACTATAAATAAGCCATACACACATCTGTTGTTTAAAAAAAAAAAAATACCTTTCGCTTGATTCCTGCAGGTAGTTTCTTTATAGTTTTCTGAAGGTGTTCTTTTAAATCAAGTGCATTTGTTATCCTGCAAAATAGGTAATACAAAATGACTATATGATCACTCACTGTTTGTAATCATTGACAGTCTTCTTTCCAGAACACTCAGTTGGAGCTTACTATAAATTAGACCTCCAATCTACATAATCTTAAACAAATCACTATCTTGACAAAAAGATTTACTTTAAGTTTGACATTTACAGGTATATTTATTCTGTAATTAAAAATAGAAAAATTATTTTTTATTTTTATAACTATCATAATTATGTAAAGAATATATGAAAAAGTAATGACCATTTTCTATGAACAGTATGATCCACAAAAATTGTTTTTAAAAATTAAACTTATAAATGTGAAATGTAAACCTTTCTCTGGGTAACAAAAAGTTTTAATTTTACCGAGTTATGACTTCTTTCATGTCACTTGAGCTCATTCCTTTCACAGCTCCATAAATTTCAAAATGTTCCTGCAATGTAATATCCGGCCACAGTGGGTTTATCTGAGGACAGTATCCCATATACTTAACAGAATCATCACCATCAGTTGGCTCTGAAGAATAATCTCCAAGAAATACCTACAGAAAAACAAACCAATTTTAAATAACTTTTGGCTTAATTTACACTGTGAAGAAGTGGTAAGTGAATTAATTCAAACTATTCTCTAGAACCAGGGTAATATTAAGTCAAAATTTTATTCCTTTTAATGAAGAAAGGACATACATAGCTAAGTCAGAGTTCAGTGACATGGCCCAAAAGGGCGATAAGGAATGTAGGTTGACTGAAAATATAGACTCCAATTTTAACTAGGATGATCAAGGGACCTCCCTGGAAGGTGTTATTTGTGCCATGGAGGTAAAACAAATTAAATCATTTAGATTTCTACAGGGTAAGGAACACTAAATATAAGGATTAGTTAAGGCAAAAACCCAGAAGAGTATGCCTGGCATTTTCCAGGAAATCAATGGACCAGTGTGGTTGGTGTAAAGTAAGAAATGGGGAGAGGAGCAGTAGACAGGATCAGAACAGTTCCGTGAAGTTTCCACAAAGTGGTGATATGCTTACAATCAAAGGGTAATTAATGGCAGGGTCAATATTAGTTCCTATATCTCCTTAAGTTAATAAGACTGTCTTCCACAGATCAGGCTGGCAGCAGGTCTGTCCACGGAAACCTGGCAGGCCAGAAAGTAGTGGAAGGAAATGTTCAACATGCTGAATGGGAAAAATATGCAGCCAAGAATTCTTTTTCCAGGTTGTCATTCAGAATAGAAGGACAGATAAAGAGTCTCTCAGACAGGGGCGCCTAGGTGACTCAGTCAGTTGAGTGTCTGACTCTTGTTTTTGGCTTAGGTCATAATCTCATGGGTCATGTTATCAAGCTCCACCTCCAAATGGGGCTCCACATGTGGTGGGGAGACTGCTTGGTGGTTCTCTCCCTCTACCTCTCCCTGACTCACTCTATCTCTGTCTCTGTCTCTCTCTGAAGTAAATAAATAAATCTTAAGAAAAAAAAAAAAGGAGTTTCCCAGATAAACAAAAACTATTTTTATTAGTTCGTGACCACTAAAGCAGCCCTGCGAGAAATTTTAAGGTGAACTCTTCGAGTGCCAAAAGCAGCAAGGTTAGAAAGAACCAGAGAACATTACCAGAAATACCAATTTTACAGGTAACATAATGGCACTAAATTCCTATCTTTCAGTAATCACTCTGAATGTAAATAGACTAAATGCTCCAATTATAAGACACAGGGTACCAGAATGGATTAAAAAACAAGACCCATCTATATGCTGCCTATAAGAGATTCATTTAAGACCTAAAGCTGAAGTAGTCATACTTCCATCAGACAAACTAGATTTTAAAACAAAGACTGTAAAAAGAGATGAAGAAGGGCATTATGTCTTAATTAAGGGGTCTATCCATCAAGAAGATCCAACAATTGTAAATATTTATGCCTCTAACTTGGGAGCACCCAAATATACAATTCAATTAATAATAAACATTAAAAACTCAATGATAATAATATAATACAATAAGGGGACTTTAAAACCCCACTTACAGCAATGGACAGATCATGTAAGCAGAAAATCAGTAAGGAAACAATGGCTTTCAGTGATATACTGGACCAGATGGACTTAACAGATATATTTTGAACATTTCATCCTAAAGCAGAATATGCATTCTTTTCGAGTACACATGGAACATTCTCCAGAACAGATCACATACTGGGTCACAAATCAACCCTCAACAAGTGCAAAAAGACTGAGATCACACTATGTGTATTTTTAGACCACAGTGCTATGAAACTTGAAGTCAACCACAAGAAAAAATTTGGTAAGACCACAAATACATGGAAGTTAAAGAACATCCTAAGTTAATCAGGAAATTAAAAGAAGAAAAAAAAATACACAGAAGAAAATGAAAATGAAAACAGGACAGTCCAAAACCTTTGGGATACAGCAAAGAGGGAAATATATTGCAATACAGGTCCACCTCAAGAAGCAAGAAAAGTCTCAAATACACAAGCTAACCTCATACCTAAGGGAGCTAGAAAAGGAATAGCAAATAAAGCCTAAAGCCAGCAGAATATAAATAATAAAGATTAGAGCATAAATACACAATATAGAAACAAACAAACAGAAACAGTAGAACAGATTAACAATACTAAGAGCTGGTTCTTCAAAAGAATTATTAAAATTGATAAACCTCTAGCCAGACTTATCAAAAAGAAAAGAGAAAGGGCCCAAATAGATAAAATCATGAATGAAAGAAGAGAGATCACAACCAAAACCACAGAAATGCAAATAATTACCAGACAATGCTATGAAAAATTACATGCCAACAAACTGGGCAACCTGGAAGAAATGGACAAATTCCTAGATACCTACAAACTAACAAAGCCAAAACTGAAACAGTAAGAAAGAGAAATTTTGAACAGACCCAAAACTAGCAAAGAAACTGAATCAGTAATCAAAAATCTCTCAACAAACAAAAGTCCAGGGTTGGGTGGATTCCCAGACATTTTAAGAAGAGTTAATGCCTAGTCTCTTCATACTATTCCAAAATATAGAAATGGAAGGAAAACTTTCAAACTCATTCTATGAAATCAGCATTACCTTGATTCCAAAGCCAAAGACCGCACTAAAAAGGAGAATTCCAGGCCAATATCCTTGATGAACATGGATGCAAAAATTCTCAATAAAATACCAGTGAATCAAATTCAACAGTACATTAAAAGAATTATTCACCATGATCAAGTTGGGTTTATTCCTAGGTTGCTGGGGTGGTTGAACATTCGCAAACCAATCAATGTGATACACCACATTAATAAAAGGATAAGAACCATATGATCTTGTCAATAGATGAAGAAAAAGCATTTGACAAAAATACAGATCTTTTCTTAATAAAAACCCTCAAAAGGTAGGGATAGATGGAACATACCTCAATATGGCCTTTGCATAAAGGCCATATACAAAAGACTCACAGCTCACCCTTGATGGGAAACAAGACTAGGACGTCCAGTCTCACCGTTACTATTTAACATAAGCCTTACCTTAGCAATCAGACAAAAAGAAATCAAAGGTATCCAAATTGGCAAGGAAGAATTCAAACTTTCACTTTTTGCAAATGACATGATACTTTATGTAGAAAATCTGAAATCCTCAATCAAAACATTGCAAGAACTCATACGTGAATTCAGCAAAGTTGCAGGATATAAAATCAATGTGCAAAAATCTGTTGCATTTCTATACACCCATAACGAAGCAGCAGAAAAATAAATCAAAAAATCAATCCCATTTGCAATCAGACCAATAACAGTTAAAATACCTAGGAATAAACATAGCTAAAGATGTAAATGGTCTGTACTCTGAAAACTATGGAAGATGCTGAACTTTCACTCACCATCAGGGAAACACAAATCAAAACCACAATGAGATGCCACCTCACACCGGTAAGAATGGCTGAAATTCACAACGAGAAACAACAGGTGTTCGCAAGGATGCTGAGAAAGGGGAACCCTCTTGTACTGTTGGTGGGAATGCAAACCATTGCAGCCACTCTGGGGAACAGTCTGGAGGTTCCTCAAAGAGTAAAAAACAGAAATACCCTATAATCCAGCAATTGGACTACTAAGTATTTACCCAAAGGATACAAAAATACAGATTCAAAGATGTGCATGCACCCTGATGTTTATAGCAGCATCATCAACAATAGCCAAACAATGGAGAGAGCCCAAATGTCCACTGACTGATGAATGGATAAATCACACACACACACACACACACACTGGAGTATTACTCAGCCATCAAAAAAGAATGAAATCTTGCCATTTGCAATGATGTGGATGGAGCTAGAGCATATTATGCTAAGTGAAATAAGTCAGAGAAAGACAAATACTGGATGATCTCACTCATATGTGGAATTCAGGAAAACAGATGAACATATGGGAAGGGGAAAAAGAAAAAAAGGAGACAGGGAAACAAGCTTAATGATAGAGAACAAACTGAGGGTTAATGGAGGGAAGCCGGTGGGGGATGGGCTAGACAGGGGATGGATATTAAAGAGAGCACTTGTGATGAGCTCCAGGAGTTATATGTATGTGATGAATCACTGAATTCTACTCCAGAAGCTAATATGCACTGTATGTTAACAAAATTTAAAAAAAAAGAGAGATTGTCTTCCATTAAGTAGGTAGACAAATCACCCATGAATGTAATAATTACAAAAGCAAAAACATTGTCTATGTGTGCATCTGCATGTGTGTAAATTTTATTGTGTACATTATTTTCAAAGATAACCAAAAAGATAATTTGATTAAGCTATACTAAAAAATGAATACTATGAACATAAAATCCTAATCTGCTGTTAAGAAATTTATTTTAACTAAAAATGTAAATCATAGTCAGAATCTTCCACACCCTTATATATCATACCTGGCCTGAAGTTGGTTCAATATCACCAACCAGAATATTGATAATTGTGCTTTTGCCTGCACCATTTGGACCCAGTAGCCCCAAGATCTCTCCTAAAAAAGTTGAAAGAAAAATCAGCATATGTAAATCAAATTAAAAATGGAAATTACTCTTCTGGAAAAATTATTTAAGAAAAAACAAATACCAGCCTTTTTTCACACAAAAAGAGACATATTTAGTTGCCACTTTCTTTACTTTTCTTGTAAGAAGAAAATCTTTCTTGTCATCATATTCTTTATGCAAATTGCTGACCATAATGGCTGGCTTCTAATAAGGGAAATAGGATTTAAAAAGAGAATAATAAATCAGATATGCCTATCATGAAATGACAGGCTGCCCACAATTCATGTCCATACATCATAAGAACTATATTCACTAATAAGAAATATTATGTAAATAAAGATCCATTTATGACTGAAATAATGTCTTATTCAAAAGTAGACAAATACATTTTTTCAAAGAAAAGACTTTTTAATTCATATGAAAAGTATTTTTCAGATTAATTCCTGTACATGATGACTGCACATTTAATAAGACTTATGATAAAGACTAAATTACCTCCTCACAACACTGGCAACTCATTAGCTCTTTGACCTTTAGTCTTTCAGCTTTGACATCTTCATCTTCATCCTCATTGCTTGGTGGTTCTGGATACTTCCTATTTTTGGACTTTGTTGAAAGAGTCCTATATATTAAAGATAATGGATTTTCAAATAATTAATAGAGTAAGAAATTCAGCACTTCATGGGGAAAAGACCAAAAAAATACACCAATCTGAGATCTGTGATCTTCTTTCTGAAAGGTGGAATTACGGAGCTATTTTTCACTTATGAATCTATTTGGATGATGTTATCAAAATTCATTCATTTTTCAACATCATATATGACTGGTATGTGTCATGTACTATTTCATACAAACATAAAAAGATTTAAAAAAGCACTTAGCCGGGGCGCCTGGGTGGCTCAGTGGGTTAAGCCGCTGCCTTCGGCTCAGGTCATGATCTCAGAGTCCTGGGATCGAGCCCCGCATCGGGCTCTCCGCTCAGCAGGGAGCCTGCTACCTCCTCTCTCTCTGCCTGCCTCTCTGCCTGCTTGTGATCTCTCTGTCAAATAAATAAAATCTTTAAAAAAAAAAAAAAGCATTTAGCCATCCCTCAAAGAATTTACTGTGTGGGTATACATGACATTGTCCTGGGCCAAGTGGATATAGAGGGCTGAACTCAGAACTCACAGAAACACTAGAAAAGTAGGCAGAGAAAAAAAAAGTGCTTCAAAAGGAAATTTTGAAGTATAAGAGAGGTAAAGGGATAAAACAGGAGTTGACATTATGGACAAAAAAGGAACAAGAGAAAAGTATAAATAAGGAGGAAGAAGTAAATCATAGGAAAGTAGCAGTTGAGATGAGTAAGCAGAGCCTACTTGATGAGCGACAGGAAATCATTAGTCACCTTACTGAAAATAGCATCAGCAGAGAAGCAAGTGCAGAAACCAGATTGCAGGGAGTTAAGGAGTGAACGGGAGGTGAGGAACTGGAAGTAGAAGCTTCTTGCTATGAAAGAAAAGACATACAGGACAAGAGCTAAAGGGATTTAAGTTTAAATGAGATTTAGGAGTTCTGATTTCTATTAGTTTGTTTTATGTAAGAAAGTTAACTCCCTCCCCAGAGAAAAATATACTATTTAGATCCAAAAGGGAAAGATACAGAAAGAGAAAATAAAAGTAACAGAGCAACGTCCTTAAGTAGACAGAATAAATGAAGACATGGATAACAGGTGGGGTGCCTCTCCCTCTGGAACTAGGAAAAAGCATAAATGATGAAAGAGGTGGATAAGTGTGTAAAGATTTCTAATTAAGTGCTTCTGTTTTCAGAGATGGCAAGATCTTCTACTGAGAAGTAGAAAATGAGGGGAGGTGACCTGGAGAAGTTGAGGAACACAAAGAAGGCTTGGGATAACTATCGAAAAGAGACAGGAAGAAAATGGGGTAACAAGTGTTAACACAAAGCTGAATTTATACAGGATAAATCCATTGTATTAGCAAACTGCACTGTTAGGTTGATTTTCTCTACCCTGTAATTAGACTTACCAAAAATTATGATTTTTAGCAGACAAGTGAAAGAAATACCGAAGTTGAATACAGGGTGCTGAAAGGGGTGAAAGTGATGAATCACATGAGTGAAGCTGAACAGAGAAAAGGTGAAAACAGTGATTAGTAGATACATCTGAAGAACAAACTCAGGGGTAGAAACCACAGGAGAAAAGTCCAATAAGACTGATAAAATAAGAAAGCTGGAAAGATGATATGTGACTGGTAGCATGGGACACAGATGAAGTGAAGAGCAGTGATGGCCTGGCTCTGACCCAAATCAACACATGAGTGCAGAGAAAATCAGACACTGAGGGATAGGGTGTTAAAAAGGTTATCTCAGTGGACGCTGATTCTCCCCCAAGATGACTGCAGGAGAAAGAGGGAGAGCCAGATGCTAAGTCCTCAGTGGATAATAAATATGTTCACAGCAGCATTATACATAATGGCCAAAAATAGAAACAACTCAAATGTCCAACAACTAATGAACAGATAAGTCAAGTGTTACCACATGACTTATCTGCAGTGTAATATTAGTAAGAAAAGAAAAAAGTAATGAAGTATTGCTACATCACGAACCTTCGAAACATTATGGTAAGTAAAAGCAGCCAGACACAAAAAGACTATATATTATATAATTCCATTCATATATATGTTTAGAATTGGCAGATCTATAGCAACCAGATTAGTAAATTAGTGGTTATACAGGGCTGGGCACATGCACAAGGCAGGGGGCACTGATGACTCTAAGGGGTTTTTTTGAGAGTGAAGGAAATTAAATTACCTAAAAGTAGATTATATACTATGTAAGTATACTAAAAATAAATTAAAACTTTTTAAAAAATTAACTGACCTGAAAAAAGGGTCCTTTCTTATTGACCTGCCTCCATATTTTTTCTCATAGTACTGTAAGAGGAAAACCCAGAGTACGCACTGCAGGTAAGGCTACAAGAAGAACACATAAGAGCTCATGACTCAATCTTTTTTCCCCCATATCAATAGAACAAAGACCACATACATCAGGTTCCTTACCATCACACCAAAATAATCATTACTTTCTTTACATGTCATATGTGTTAAGATTGTTAATGCAAACCAATGTAGATTTTTAGTAAAATAATCCTTCACATATTTTTCTACCTCCATAAAATTCATCGGTTGTCAGCTTCATAAAATATAATCGCAGGAAAAGTCATTTGTGCTTCTGAGGAAGCCAGGATTGCAATTAAACAGAATAACATAAGAGAGCCAAATATATTTAAAATGGACATAGTCAATAAAGGCATTACCACCAAAATGCATATTGGATGGCACTAACTAACCCACTTGACTTTTTGAGGCACCTTCATTCTTATGCAACACGGTAAAAACTAAAAAGAGAGTAAAAATCATACAACCAAACTGCTCTGAAGGTAGCATGCTAAGGCCAAAATTTTTGTTATTTCTTACCGATACAACAGCCACCAAAAGCCTATCCCATGGATTATAGGTGTCTTCATTTTTTCGAATATTCTTCCAAGAAATCTAAGACAAAAATTTTTTTAAATTGACATGCTGCTGTGATAAGATGATATAATGGTATTTGGTCTTTGACCTAGTCCCCAGGACACAGGGACAGAGGTGAAAGGAGCATCTTTTGTTATTTAAAATAAGCCCCAATCAACCAAAACAGTTCATTCTACAGAGGTGACTCTTGGAGGAAGGTGCTGTTTGACAAGGGAACAAACCAAGTGATTAGAAGGTGGGAACTACCAGCCCCATCCACTGATCAAAAGGGGAGAGGGACTGATTATCTCATTATGCCTCAGTAAGGAAACCTCCATAAAATCCTCTGTGTTAAGCACAGGGTTTGGAGAGTTTCCAGGACAGTGAACACATCCACATGCTGGGAGGGTGGCACGCTCAAAACTCCATAGGGTCAAAAGCTCCAGTACTTGGGACTCTTCTGGACTTTGCCTTCCCTATCTCTGAATCTACTTACTTGCATATCCAATATAATAAACTTGTAAAAGTACATAAAGTGTTTCCCTAAATTCTGTAAGCCATTATAACAAATTAGTGACCATGTCAAGAGGTCACAGGTACCGTGGATTTGTAGCCACCTGAGACACAACAAACACGGGTTACCTGCAGACCCACTACTTGGATCCGGCATCTGAAATGAAGGGGGCAGTCTTGTGGGACTGCATGCTTCACAACCCAGAACGTAGCCCTGAGTCTGCATTAACTCCAGGTAGTTAGGTGTCAGAACTGCTGGATGTGAGTGAAAAACCCGTACACATTTGGTGTCAGAAGTGTTGCGAGTAGTAGTTTTCTTAGAGCTGCGATGTGCAGGAATACTTCAATTAAAATGCATTTTGTTCAGCAAAGATGTATTCTCTATACATAAGTTAGCTATTAGTATCAATAGCTATTTCTGCTTAGATTAAAATCTTCCCCACACCAAAATATTTCTATCTGGGGATGTATAACTTAAACATATTAAACTGAAGCAAAAAAGAAAGCGGGGGAGGGGAAAAGGGAGGGCCAGTGCGTACAATTAAGTCAGCATCATTCTAAATCACTAATTCATTATTTAATTTTTTTCTAATCACATGCAAATTTTTTCAGTTATCCAGGCTTAATTAAACTAATGTTTTATATATTTTTATATAAAACTTTTATATAGTTTTTATATATTGTTTTATTTTTTCTTTGAAAAAAAGTCTCTTACACTTTATTTTCTCTCATCCCTCTGTAGTACAATACATTATTTCATCCCTGAAAACCTCCCCCAAAACAAACACTGACCAAAGTCAGATCATACTTGGAATTTATGTGCATCCTTTTGGGAATCAAAAAACAGTTAGTTAATGGACGTACTCCTCTGAGATTTTACGGCTTAAAGACATGCTTGAAAAGATTTCACAGTAATCTTAAACTACTGCTTAATAATATCCAAATCAAGTAAAGAGCAGCTAAGCTCTTTTTTTTTTTTTTAACTATATTCAGTATAAGAACTAAGATCTCAAAGATTAGGCAGTATTTATGCTTTACAAATACTAAAGCATATAAAAGACCTACCTTTATGAAACAAATCAGACAACCTAGAAGTGGATAGATTGGAATGACTATGGAAAAGGTATAATGAAGAACAGCCGTAACTTTGTATCCCATAAAGAACGTTATTTCGGTGATTGCAATGCAAGCCAATGCTGTCTAGAGAAAAAATGAGAAAACAAGTGAAAAAGTGTTTAGCAATTTTATACAAACCCACTTCTAAGTCTGTGCCTTGGTATTTACTATGTTTTCAATCCTCTAATGAAACACTGAACCAGAGGTGATACTTAGCCAGGAGGGGCCAGGCCCCACTGTTTGCCCCCGGTATCCTTGCCATGTAATTCTACATGCCTTCAGTACCACCCCTTGGTGGAATGGGTGATGCATTAGACACAAAGATGCTGTCAGCTAGCTGCCTAAGTTCTGTACTCAGAAAAGACACAATAACATTTTGAACAGAGGCCTGCAAGAGCTCATGACATACAAGGAAGCCACTATGAAAAGCCGGGGTGAAATAATATAAAACGTGACTTACCACAGAATAGATAAATGACCAAAACTCTTTGGTATTCAAAATTTTTTTAAAAGTGAAGGAGATAACATAGGTAAACAGAATGACTGATGGAACATAACCAATAAGGCAAAAAACCTGTAAAACAGAAGTGTGCACTTTTATGTAAAAGTATGAATAGCTAACAATACATATGACATAAAACACCAGTTGTATCAAAATATTAAGGAATTATTTTTCAAATTTTATGTCTCAAGCAATCACTCCAAAACTGAAATTGTAGTTACTTGAGAAATCACCATGCACAGTAAAACTCATACTTCTAACTACCTGTCAAACAATCCTGAATAAATAATCTACACTGAACACTATTTCAAGTTCTTTTTTATGCCAACCAAAATGCTATCTCTACCCATGTTATAAGAACAAGTATACTAGCTGTTTTATCCTTCTTAATCAACTATTAGCTACTATTTCAATATACAGCATTCAATACATTTGGCAAATATTTAAGAAAAAAATTATTAATTTATAAACCAGAAATTCATATGTAAAGTCAGTATTATCTCTGGCAAAATGATAAAATTACTTTCAGAAACCTCAACCTTACCTAGTTCTATTTTCCCTTTTTCCTAATACAAATTATTCACATGAAGGGTGATATACACATGAACATGAATGTAAGCCATACTCTTCCTTAGTATTTTCAGCAATATTTTAAATTATGGAATAAAAGAGCTTCTTTTGAAATTATTTTCAGGCATAGGGACAAGGAAGACATTTTAAGAAGGACTGCTTAATTATTCCTGACTATACATAAGTATTGTAGTCTGCAGAAAGACCACCTCAGTCTCAAGGAATTATTTTATAATGATGGCTAGTTGCTGTTTTTTTCAAAAATCACTTATAGTAATATAAGTTGCATTATAAGTATCATATACAATGATTAAAATAGATACTGGCTCTACTTTCTATTAAAAAAATTAATATCCAAATTACTTGACAAACCACTTGTCATGTTTATAAATACTTAGTTTTTTAAATAACATTTCATTTATAAATAACGTAAGTACAAGTAATATTAACTTACCACAGAAAGAAATTTTATAGCATAAAAATATAATCCATAATGAAACGCAAATAAACTTCCTAGCATCAAAATAAGAACAAGAAAAAATAAGGGGATATCAACAATAGCTTGTCCAATCCAATATGCAGATGGCAAAAGTCCTGAAAGTTTAAGCTGGGTATAAGCTTTGATCTACAAAACAAAAAAGAGGGAGGAGGGAAAACTGATTATAACTGTAAACATTTTACACACAAAAAATTAGCAAATTATTGTGGAACTCTTAATTTTACATCAACAAAACAAGACAGGTCACATTCCAGGTCTCTAGGTAATAAAAACCCTACTACAATTAAATATAAATTCCATATAGTCTTTAATTTGGCTCAGTCCTGAGATGTAACAATTTTGACAAAATTTTTCAGAATCAGAATACAGTAGAGTTAAGAAACACAAAACTAAAATGAAGCAAAAGATGTCATGGGGATTACAGCTGTGCAAACAATAAGTAGCCAAAACAATGTCACTTTCACAACTCTGTGGAAGTAGATGAAAGATATGTTAAACAGAAAAGACATTCTCATTTTTAAAAAATTAAGCTTTCATGAAAAACTATAAACTGCCAAGTGTCTTCGGGATTTACATAAGGTTTTCAGCCAAAGAGAGAAACTCTGTACTGATAATTCATTTTAGCCCTTTATATCCTCCTTTGTAGTACAAAAATGTAAGTTGTTATTACTATAAGTAATTAGCATTTTCATGTATACAAACAGTAAATTAAATGATCTGAGTTTTCCTCTCTCATCTTCTCATAATTTGAAATTTCAAAAAATACTTTATAAATCCAAATACCTAACAATTTTACTCAGTTGATTTTTGGCATCTTTAAAAACATACTCCTAATAATTAAATATATTATATGAAGGAGCTAGCCATAGAGATAACAGATGCATGGAATATAAAGATTAGTTAAGAAGAGAAGTGATAAAAAAAAATGTACAACTTTTATGTTCAATGAATTATAAGAACAAAAATATAAACAATATAAGTATGAAAACATAAGCCAAGTCAAATAGAGTTATTCTGGCTCATCCACGCTTTTGTCATTCATACAATGCTGGTGGGAACATAAAACAGAATATCCACCCTGGAAAACTGTTTGACAAACTTCTTACAAAACTAAACACGGAATCATCATATGACACAGCAATTGTACTCTTGGGCATTTATCACAGAGAAGTGAAAACTTACATTCACACAAAAACCTCTACACAAATGTTCACAGCAGCTTTATTCATAATAGTCAAAAACTGGAAACAATCCAGATCCACACCATGGACTACTATGCAACAATAAAAAACAATAGACTACTGATACATATAAACAAACTGAATGAATCTCCAGGGAATTATCCTAAGTGAAAAAAATCTAACCCCTCCCAAAAATACGTTATGATTCCATATATATACTCTTGAAATATCAAAATTATAGAAATAGAGAATAGATTAGTGGTTGCCAGAGGTCAGGGAGGGGGGTGGGTGTGTGGACTTGAAAAGGGCAATAGAAGGAATCTCTGTGGTGAAGCCACTCTATCCTGACTGTATCAATGTCAATATCCTGGGATTTTACTATTATACCACAATTTTATAAGCTATTATTGAGGTGAAGTGAGTAGGATACAGAGGATTTCACTGTATTGTTTCTTAACACCTAATATGAATCTACAATTATCTCTAAATAAAAATTTGAATTAAAAACATTTAAGTTGAAACAAAAGAGAAAAATGCAATTGTCTAGTAAGTTTTACTGTGAGTTGTGGGTGTTATGGGTATTTCTTAATTTTCTTACGCTTTCCTACATTTTTTTTGAAAATTTTATTTATTTATTTGAGAGAGAGCAAGTGCACGAGTGGGGGTGGGGAGGGGCAGAGGCAGAGGGAGAAGGAGACTCCCTGCTCAGCAGGGAGTGCTACCCGGGGCTTGATTCCAGGACCCTGAGATCATAACCTGAGCTGAAGGCAGATGCTTAACTGACTAAGCCACCCAGGCGCCCCTTTCCTACATTTTCTAAATTAGAACAATGAATATATATATTTATAACAGAAAAAATGAATATATTTTTAAAATACCTCCTGAGACTCATGTATCACTTTCCACTAGAGAAAATTATTAAAATATATAATTGTCTGCTCTGAGACTTCATGATTTGTCACATAGGTAAATTAATTTAGACTATCTGCTTACACTGAACTAAGAAGACATACAGAGAATGAGAATTTTGATTAGAGGAGTAAGAGAGGGACAACGTCGGCAGGGTAGGAGAGTGGAAGGCTTTGAATAGTCAAGAGACCTTGCAAGAGCATCATGTGCCTGAGAACAGAAGAGAAAGGAGCAGAAAAGAAAGTGAAGGATACTGAACAACTCTGTACACACAGCTATTTGTCCTGGGCTCTGATGGTCACAATCATTATCTACCTGCCTTTTCATTTCGCAAAAATTAAGTATCTTGTACATTCAACACATTCCATTAAGGGTTAAGGGAGAGAGAAAAATTAGTGTACCTATTAAGAATATAAGGATCCACTACTTAAACAGGATGAGACAACATCAGCACATGATATGACCACTCCCATCCCCACTTCCTGACCTATAAATAAAGTCGGTAACATAAAACTTACATCACAGTGTTGTAAAGATTAAAGGATGTAACTTTTGAAGCATGTGACAGGGACTCAAGTAATAAATGATAGTTATTGTTATTACTAAATTAATTGTTTATTCTCTATTTACTTACTCCTAAAATATGTCTTGCACTCATGCAAAGCAGGTAATTGTTTTGTATAAACATTACCTGTAATTTTAACTCAATCATTACCTTATGATTCTCTGCATTTTCCATGGCAAAGTAAGGCGGCATTGCAGTAACAATGATTCCCAGAAGAGCTGCTTGAAAATACAGCTCAATTTTAAAAACTATATCTGTAATTTCCTGAAAGACAATCACAGAGTAAGAAATGAAACTGAGAATCACTTGATATCATCTTAGTACTTTCTCAATAAAAGACTATCAAAACCTCTGAAGAAACACATTAGGATATCTATTCTAGGCATACAGTCTGTATGAAAAAACAGGTGGCAGAGTTAACAGGCAGTGAGTTACAGGACCAGCTCTGCCACTTAATAAGTAGCTACACAATCCTGAGCAGATCATCATATTTCCTTTTCTTATCTACAACATAGAATAATAGGACATTTAAATTAAGCTTTGCCATTTAATTAAAAATAATAATGTACATGAAAAAGCAGGTAACATGTCCACCAGTAGTCCTATGCAATGAACAGGACCATGTCAGATTGATACATTTGTTGGTTGCTGGGACTGTGAGCCATTGGATCTTGGGGCCCTATTCCCTTTTGAAAAAGCTGTACTTTGGAACAAGCTCAGTCTCCTATGGGAACAGGAGTTTCTTCTCCCTGGCAGGGGGGCGCTATAACTCCCACAGACCTCAACGGTCCCTAGCTGCCCCAAAGACTCAAGTACAGAAGGAAACTTCCAGAAAACTAAACAGCTGGTGCTCCAAATACAAACTACCCAGAACCAAGTGCATTGTATTACCGCTGCCCTCAACAGGTGCAAGGGTCTTTTGGAAGGTGGGAGAGATAATGAAATCTAGAACTGATGTAGTGATGGATGCAGAACTCTATGAACATAATAAAAACCATTCGATTGAAACGAGTTAATGGCGTATGAAGTAGATCTCAAAAAAACTGTTAAAAAAGTACAGCAACAGAAAGTAAAAAATGCTATTACAGAAAAATATTTGTCCATTTATTTTTATTTTATTTTTTTTCATATTTTAATTTTTTATTTTTTCAGCATAACAGTATTCATTATTTTTGCACCACACCCAGTGCTCCATGCAATCCGTGCCCTCTACAATACCCACCACCTGGTGCCCCCAACCTCCCACCCCCCACCCCTTCAAAATTCTCAGATCGTTTTTTAGAGTTCCATTTATTTTTCATATATGAAAAACAAAACATAAGGGTGAGAGAAAAATGTTGATAATTTTTCTGAAGACTTATTTTCACATTTATAATCCAATAGTCCTATCTAGAGGAAGAATGACTGTATGAGCAACTTCTCAACTTTCTTTCAATACCCCAGTAAGAGATCTTATATAAATAATATTTTTAAATTATCTTAATTTTTCTTGTATGATTAATACAAAAAATACTTATGCTTTATAAAAATATCAGTACCAAGAGAGAACTTCCTTGATCCTGAAGCAAACTAATACTGGGCACTCCTAAACCCAGATGTAAAGCATCCTCAACTCAAGTTTTAGTAAGACTAAAGACATCTACAGATTTCCTTTGTATTAGGTCTTAGCTTTTATTACACACATGTGTACATACACACTTTTTTCTTTTTTTTACACACACACTTTTTAAAGTTTGCTTACTTGAAAGAATGGGGTATTCCAGACCTGGATGCTTTCAGTCACATTTAAATGATAAAGATAATAATTACTGATAATATTCATCAATACAGGTAAAGAACAAACCATAGTACTGTTGAAAACAGCTGTAAAAACATAGTCCTATGATTTAAAAAAAAAAAAAAAGAGAGAGAGTGTTATTACATACCATATATAAATACATTGCTACTATGTACTAAGCTTTTCTCCCAGACTAAGGGAATCTTCACTAACTAAAAATTGATTGAACAAATTATAGAAATAATATTCAATAGATAAAGATAGATGGATAAACATAACCTGGTGTGGAGTCTATAAATATTTTGGTATTTTAAGCAAAAATAGAACACAAAGATTAAATTAAATTTCTTACAGTTTTTTATTTTTGTCATCCACTAAGTCATAAAATACATTATAAACGCTAGAAAAGTCCAAAAGCAAATTCTAATTTCCAACTAATGAGGTCAATTCAGCAAATGATTAACTTTAGAGAAAATATCTTAATGTTCTATTAACTTTCCAATAGGTATTCACTCACATTTGTTACTCTTACCTTTTCAGAATACATCACATTTAAAGCTGCACTATGGGGAGCAGCAGACACATAGTCACTGTCATTAAACATTGTCACCATTATGTTCTGGCTTGTGAAAAAGCTCGTAAGATCACTGATATCAGAGTCTGGTATGAGAAAATAAGCAAATAATGAAGAATCAGTTTAAATAAGAAACAGACCCAGACTTTTAATAACATTGGGAAGAACTTTGTTTAAAAAAGATTATCTTTGTTAGACAAGACATCAGTGAGAACACTGCCAGTGGAGGCGGTCAGCCTGGATTCAAATCCAAGTCAATACATACAGGCTTTAAAAACAGAACCTGGCACAGTAATTGTACAAATGCTGGCTTCTGCTGCTGCTACGATTGTTACACTGAAAGTTTACCTATAATACTCACAGGAAATTTAACTAAATTGTGAGAATAAAAAATCTGACAACTTTATGGAATAAGAGAACCTGCTAGGCTCGGAAAGGTAGAAACAGGCAGGATGTGAAGTCAGGTAACATCACTCCTTAGAGGGTTTCTGTGTGCTTGGAACAGACAAATTTTATCAATGTCAATTGCCTCAACTGCCTTAAAATATTAAACCACATAATCAGGTCTCCATCTACATTCCTTAAATTGCCTGGAGCCAATGGAAAGATGATGGATCCTGTCTTAGGTTTAAGTCTATACCAATAAGTCTGATGAATGGAAACTGCTCCCCTTCCATCTTCACAAAAGCCAGAAAGAATAAATGTGACTTTGAGAGAAATCAAAACCAAGCAAAGGAAACCACTATCAGTAATTAAAAATAGTATAGCAGGTAGATCAGACTCCGTAGCAAACCTGAGTGTCAGAGGGAATGGTGCTTTTAGGGCTCTCGCTGGAGCTTTTTAGATCCTACATTTACTCCTTATCTAGTACCTCAAATGACCTCTTTTCTCTAGTTTGCCACAGAAGAGAGCTACATTGTAACTGAAGGAACTATATCACCCTTGATACAAAAAG
Organism: Lutra lutra; assembly: GCF_902655055.1. Taxonomy (NCBI): domain Eukaryota; kingdom Metazoa; phylum Chordata; class Mammalia; order Carnivora; family Mustelidae; genus Lutra; species Lutra lutra. Next base: position 10,927,121 of record NC_062293.1, on the reverse strand, counting down.
CTTTCCAAGGAGAATCAGATACAATCAATATAGACATACAGAGGCCAGTAATTTCCAAAGGAAACATGGCTTTATTTAGGACCAAAAAGGCCTAGGAAGATATAGGGTACATAAGTAAGCAATTCTAGAAATACTAAAAAATAACAAAAGGGACAAAACTTTGAAAATATTAGTATTTCTGCAGATCAGTGAGAGTGAACTCAAACCAAAATGATTTCAGATACATATACAATTTCCCAAACACACAAAAAATGCCCCTATAAAAGTATAAAGCTTTACGTAGCACTGTATTTTAACAACATGAAAAGTGTATTAAAATCAAAACAAAAATTCTAATCAAAGAAATACATTATAAAGCCTCAATTTTCTATTCAAGAGTAGTTTTCTATCATGAAATATATTCTTTCTCCAAAAGAATAAAGATTATATAATAAACTAAGAGTCACATTTTAAAAGTGAATGATTTTAAGAGTAATTTATAATCATCCCTAACTATGATTATTATCTAACACTGGTCAAAACTCTTCAGTTAATAGTGAATCATAAAGGAAAGATACTAGAATATGTGTAAGTGTTGGAAAATACTAAACCCTGAAGATTTTGTGAGTTATATAAATGATTATATTAAATGCAATTTTCTAACCTATTTCAGCAAGACAAGCAAATAAAATTGCCTCTGTTCTTCTGTAAATCTGCCAGAGTTAGCTAACTTTGATTTACTCTTCAAGAACCTTAGGACTATATCTATGCAGATGACAGATTTTGTAGGAACAACTATTCAAAATTCTGTATTAGGTTTTTTTATTTTTGAAAAGCAGAAACCGATGTCAGTTTTTTTTTTTAACTTGTTCTGAGCCTTGCTCAAGACCATGGTTCTTAATTTTTTTTCATATTTGACAACTACGTAATTAAAATAAGCAACAGCAAAATCAAAAATATTCATTACCAATTCAATATATTTGATTATATTAATATCTAATGAGTTTTTCTTAATTCTTATTTTTTACAGTCCTTGAAAAATTATTTAAACATTTCTATTGAGATATATAACTGCATAAATATTATATACTGTAACTCTTTCTAAAGGTGTTTCAACTTCCGAAGTTTATTTTGCTTATAATAAACTTTAATATGAAACACACAACTCAGAATATGTTGCTACCATTAAAAAAACGGAATCTTAACATCATAAATAGTACAATGTTACTTTTAAAAATTATAATCTACACTTAACCAAAATTTCATTTCTGTAATATTACTCAGCATCAGTAAATAGTTTTTAAAAACTTAAATTTGTATACACAAACCATGACTTTACCTTGGATCTATTTCTAAAATCCCAACCTCTAACCTATATCCCAGACCCCATGCCCCAACCAACACACATTCACAGACCTTCACACACTCTCACCAGTAGAATTTTGAAGAAGCAGACTTGTTTTGTATTTATGAGGTTTATCTCCAGTTTTTAGGAAATATAAGTCTGGAACAAGTTTGATGGGAACCACAGCATTTTTAAAAGAGTGGTGCACCAAAAACATAAAAATCTGAACTGCAAAAAAAATTAAAAGCAGAAGCAACCTGAAAGGAAAAAAATAAAACAGCACAGGGTACATTAATATGTAAATCTATTTTTAAAAATCCTCCTTCAAATAACAGTTAAAAGTACACATGTTAAAAAAGAGAGAGAGAGAGACAGAGAGAGTGAGAAAAGAAAAACCTGAAAAAAATAGTGTTCGGGAATAGAATTTCTATTCTCCAAAATGATCTCATGACACAACTGGACAGAAAGCCAGTACTCAATGACAAAATTAAAACTTATGAAACTAAGATCAAGTCATCCTGAAACTTTTATGGGTATATAAACTTGTACTTATAGCTTTTTAAGAACCAAACATTGTGCCACATTTACACATCCACTGTCCTGAGGGAACTTTTATTTCCGGCCCTATGTCTTAACTATTTACTCTCCTATAGAAAAGATATAATACAAATATATATAAGATACAGAGAAGGAAACAAAAATACAGGGAGCCTTTCTTTTGTTTTTAAATATAGTGAAACTTTGAATGACTGATATCTTTGAAATGTCATCCATACCATACTAATTTCCATTGTTCCTCTAGAGAGAGGCAAAGCAAAACATACTATGGTCAGTTATAAGGATCATTATTTGTTATTTGTCAAGTACATAATTCTATTACCTATTCAAAATGCCCTTCTGTCTTGTCCTACAAAATATTTGCTACATTTTATATAATAGGTATCATAGCAAGTGGGCAGAGAGAGCTTAGATTATCAGTTTAGCATTTTATAATTTTCAGAAACCCTCTAATTTTAAAAAAATAATTCTTATAAATTGCTGTAAGTATACCTGAATCAGCATTTCCAAAAGCATACTGCATTAAATCCTATCAGTTAATAGGTGTTTTACGTTAAAAAATTCATGATTAAACAGTATTTGGAAACTCTGGATTTAACAAAATTGAAGCAATTTCTTTACCATAGAACCTCTCATGTGTTTTCATATGCTAATAAACAAGTCTTTAAGACAGGAAATACAGGATACAGTATTTCCTAAATGCACAGATGGTCAAATGCATATTTGGAATACTTTTTTTGTTAGGAATTGAATATTTGTGTCATCCTCCCCCCAAATACATACTCTGAAGCCCTAATCCCCAGTGTGATAGTATTAGGAATAAGGCTCTTGGGAGGTAATCAGGATTAGATGAGGTCATGGGCATTGGGCCCTTAAGATAGGAATAGTGCCCTTCTAAGAGACATCAGAGAGCTTGCTCTCTGTCTCCTGTGCATCAACAAAGAAAGTCATATGAGCACACAGCAAGATAATGGCCCATCTCTGCAAGCCAGAAAGAGTGCTCTTAGGACCAATTTTGTACCCTACTCTGATTTCCACTCTCTAAAACCATGATAAAATAAATTTCGTTGTTCAAGCAACCGAGTCTATGTTATTTTGTTATCACAGTCTGAACTAAGACTTTTATTGTTTTTCAGGGAATATTTTAGGAGAGTAATGTTCAATAAACTGAAACATGTTGATTTAAGTAAATATTTTTCTTTTAGTAATGCTGAGACTGGAATATATAAGACAGTTGACTGACATTTCTTTGATACTGACTAACCTAGGGCAAAAAAAATGAATTCAGCATATCTTAAGCACATAACAATATTCTCGCTTATTAAATTTTTTTCTACTGCTGTTTTGGATCAAACAAGATCAGAGTGTGTTATGAAAATAATTAATGTTATGTCCCAAAAAATGAAAGTCTAGCACCCATGGAACCTGAAAGAGGTAAAGCAAAGTTGAAAAGATATCATTTTGATCCCAGTTCTACAAGCTATAAAGCCTTCTTTATATTTCCATTTCTTTAACCAAATACACAGAGATAAAACTTACTCTTCCTGCTGTTTACAAAAGCGGTTATACATAATAGTAATACATACAAAACAATTGCGTAAAATATAATTGCAAAATAAAATTTAGTGGCAATAATTCAAAAATTACACAATTAAAGAATATTATGACAGTCCCTCATTTAGATAAGACAAAAAATGCTAGTTTAAAAGAGTGAAAGCTCTAGTGGTATTCAAAGAAATCCCTAAATGCGTAATTCTTTTCTCTGACATTGTGAAGTTATAGTCTTAATCTTACAAAACTACATAGATTTACATACGTCTACATTTTAAAAAATTAAGATGACAAATTGAATTTGTAGCCTTAAAAAACAACTCATCAGTCAGGAAAGTGATCATACTTACACTGATCTTACTGATTTACTTTCCCTTTTCAAGGTAAGCAAATGAAACTTTGCTATTGTATACACCTGTTGTTTCCAAAGGCTCATGGTGCTCACAAGAGAAGCCTTGGTTTCAGAAAGAATAAGTAAGCTCTGCTCCATTTCATCAAATGATTTTGAATCCATTTCTTCCTCTGGTGGCTGCTGAGTAAATACACTATAATCTATTTGCCAAAACAAAATAAAGACAGAAAATTATGGGATATTCCTTAAAAGAATGAAAATCTTCCCGAGGCATATAAATTTTAAAGAAGCACACATCTGGTAGTGAGGTAGGACAAACAGAACTTTCATATACTTTGGCAATATTCTTAAAACTGAACACATGCATACCTTATGACCCAGAAAATTCCCCACTAAGTATAAATGAAAGGAAGATACATACATAGGTCCACCAAAACACATATACAAGAAAATTCTTAGCTAGTGACCTGTCAAGAATAGCCATTAACTGGGGCACCTGGGTGGCTCGGTGGGTTAAAGCCTCTGCCGTCGGCTCAGGTCATGATCCCAGGGTCCTGGGATCGAGCCACACATCGGGCTCTCTGCTCAGCAGGGAGCCTGCTTTCTCTCTCTCTCTGCCTGCCTCTCTGCCTACTTGTGATCTCTGTCTGTCAGATAAAGAAATAAAATCTTAAAAAAAAAAAAAAAAGAATAGCCATTAACTAGGAAGAATCCAAATGCCTACCAACAGGTGAACACATAAGTAGTGAAATAATCCTGTAAGAGAATAGTTTAAAACAATGAAACTGAATAAAGTACTATACAACCACAGTAAGTTTAAACCCTACAAACATATATTAGGTAAAGGAAACGAGACATTAAAGACATAGTATATGATTTTTTAAAAGATTTTATTTATTTATTTGACAAAGAGAGGTTGAGAGAGAGCAAGAGTGGGGAGGAGGGGGAGAGGGAGAATATATATGCTGAACTTGGAGCCCAAGCGGGGTTCCATCCCAGGACCCTGGGATCATAACCTGACCTGAAGGCAGATGTGTAACCAACTAAGCCATCCAGGTGCCCCCATGCTATATGATTTATTCCATGAGACCAAACACAGATAAAATTAATCAATGAGAAGAGGAAAAAGGACAGGTTATTTTTATAGGTGATTCGATTTTTAAAAAATGAAAAATAATGAAGAGATGAAAATTGGTTTCAGTATGAGGAGAGCCACAAAGAAGGACTTCTCTGACTTATGTTAAATTTAAAAAATTGAGTAAACACTAAAAATTTAAGAGTGGAATAGAACAATGCATAAAATAATAATGAACCACAGCCTGGTTATCCTGGGACCTTAGCAACTCAACTGTTTAGATGAATGACTTATTTCGTAAGATGAACCAATCTAAACCCTCTCTTCCCCTGATACAATGGACTAAACCAAACTAAATATTAGGGCTAAAATATTGTATATCACAATCACGATATTCAGTGAGCACCAATCTACCTTCTACGGAATTTGATATTTTTAACCTTTGAAAAATAAAACATTTAAAATCAGCCAACTGAAAGCAAGCCGATGTTAGAGGTATATTTATTCTGCATGGTGGACTTAAAGATATACAAAATAAAGCCAGTAATACCTACACTGCACATAGCCTTCTCATCTTTATCCCACCATCCAACTCTACAGACTACTCATTAAATACCTCAAAGTTTTAGCATCACAGATATAAGCATCTTCTCCATCTAATTCTCTTTCATCACCTGAAGTACTATAAACATACTCACTGATAATGTGTCCTACATTCTAACCCCTAATTTCCTCTATTTCTCCCATTTCCTCACCTTTATTTCAATTTCATCAAACTGAACACATGTCCAAATCTGACATCTTGTTCTCTCTCCAATTATGTAAGATCTAAAACTTTTAGTTGAACTTTCTCTGACTACAGTCTGATATCACAACCTTATTATTAGCCTGACTTTTGTCCTTTCTCCATGTTCAAGAGAAACCTCCTATTTCCTTCACCCTCCTGCCCCACTACCACCACCACCACCTAGCTAACTTTCAATCGTAAAAAAGTATCCTCAATTTGCATTCTCACCTTAAACCTCACAGAACTCTAACCTTTACCACACCACTGAAATGGCTACTGTCAAAGTCACCACTGACTTCCATACTACCAAAGCCCTTACCGTCTTCTCTGTTACCAAAACCATCTTTTTTGTTCTTATCTTATTCTTCACAGCAATCAGCAAATAAGTGATCATCACTTCCTCTTTCCTAAAATGTTGTTTTCTCTGGGTTTTTACATCTCCTTTTGCAAAGACAGAAAATGCAATGATGGGTACTTCTTTCTGGCCCCTCACTACTCAAACTCAGGGCTTGCCTGTCCACTCTTTATCTGTACTGTTTCCGAGTGATTTCATCCAAACCCACGGCACCATCTATCTCTGAGTAATTTCAGAACTTAAATCGTCAACCCTAACATCTCCACTCAGCTCCAAATGTGTTAATCCAACTGCCCACATTGTACACCTCCACTTAGAGGTCCAACAAGCATCTCAAACAATATACCCAAAATTTGTGCCGGGATTCCTCCTTTCCACAAACTTTTCCTCCCCCACTCTTAGAAAATGCCATTCCCAGTTCTCAAGCAAAAAGCTTAGGAATTTTTTTTTTTTTAAGATTTTATTTATTTATTTTTGACAGAGAGAGAGAGAAAGAGATAGCTAGAGAGGGAACACAAGCAGGAGGAGTGGGAGAGAAGCAGGCTTCCCACTCAGCAGGGAGCCCAATGCAGGCTCAATCCCAGGACCCCAGGATCACGAACTGAGCCGAAGGCAGACACTCAATGACTGAGCCACCCAGGCGCCCCCTTAGGAATTATTCTTGAGTCCTCCCTTTCCGCAACAACTGACAATCCACCAGCAAGTCATCACCAGTACCAGGGATATAACCCTATTCTGTTTCCCTATTTTCACAACCACCCTAGCTCAAGCCAAGATTAAGTGTAATAGTTTCCTAATGGTCCTCCTGCTTCCACTTCTTTTACAATCTTCTCATCATTTAACAATCAGAATGCATTTTTAATTTATTATTAGTTAATTAATTAATTTTTTTAAGGAGGGGGGAGAGGCAAAGGAAAAGGGAGAAAGAGAATCTTAAGCAGCCTCTACATCCAGTGCAGAGCCAGACAAGGGGCTCAATCTCATGACCCTGAGATCATGACCTGAGCTGCAATAAGAGGCAGACGTTTAACAAACTGAGCCACCCAGGCGCCCCAGAATGCATTTTTTAAACATGCAAATCAGATCATGTTACTCTTTTGCTTAGATCTCTCAATAGCTTCACACTGCACTAAGGAAAAAAAACAGATTCTTTTCCAGATATTCAGACTAGACATGATCTGGCCCCTGGCCCTCCCCTCTAATCTCTCTTTGGCTCTTTAAACTCAATCCACAGTGGTCTGTTCTCTGTCATCAAACACATCCAACTCATTCCTTAATTGACAGTTTGCAGGAGCACCCGGGTGGTTCAGTTAGTTAAGCATCTGCCTTTGGGTCAGATCATGATCCTGGGGTGCTGGGATCAGGGCTCACATCGGGCTTCCTACTCAGTGGGGAGCCTGCTTCTCCCTTTCCCTCTGCCTGCTGCTCCCCCTTGTGCACACAACTCTCTCTCTGTCAAATAAATAAATAAAATCTTTAAAAAAAAAAAAAAAGTTTGCAGTAGCACTTCCCTTTATCTGAAAAGCTTTGAAACAAAATCCTCCCATATTTAGATTTTTCTTGCCATCCAAGTCTTCGTTTATCATCTCAACACAGTCCTCCCTAAAGATGCAATCTAAGTTACCTGCCTCCCAAGAGCGCCCCATTGTTTCCTTCATAACTCCTACTGCTGTCAGTAAATATCTCAACTACTTATTTACCTGTTTCCATCTACTGTTTCTTCCTCTAAAAACATATTTCACATGTTTATGTAATTATTCATCTCGCTTACCATCTCTCTGGTTAATTGCCCAAGATTTCTTGTTAGTTTCGTTTTTACCTGCTTGGTCAATTTCTGCTTCAACTTCCAGCTTTAAGAACACATCTTCCAAAGTCGTCATTGAAACACCGTAAGAAATTACACCCAAATTTGAATGAGTGTCTAGAGCAGAAAATAAACCTAAAAGAAAAAAAAAAAAAAAGAAAGAATGTTGTGTTGTTAAGCATATCATCATGAATTTCTCTAAAATACTCTTTTGAAATGGGATAGGACTGGGGCGCCTGGGTGGCTCAGTGGGTTAAGCCACTGCCTTCGGCTCAGGTCATGATCCCAGGGTCCTGGGATCGAGTCCCGCATCGCGCTCTCTGCTCAGCAGGGAGCCTGCTTCCCTCTCTCTCTGCCTGCCTCTGTCTGCTGTGATCTCTGTCTGTCAAATAAATAAATAAAATCTTTAAAAAAATAAAAATAAAAATAAAAAAATAAAAAAATAAAATGGGATAGGACTAAATTTACTCTGCTACCACACTAGTTCTCAAACATTTTGGTCTCAAAACCCCATTAACATTCCTAAAAATTGCTAAGGACCCTAAGGAATGTTTGCTTATAGAGATATATCTAATAGATATTTATCATATTATAAATTAAACCTAAGAAGCATTTTTACAGACAGAATGATAGGCAAGGTACATTAAAGTTGGCTTATGTAGTTCACTCTAGTTAATGAAGGATTCTTTTTTTCCCCTAGGAAAAAAACCAATTAAATTAAATAGAAAATCTCTATCTAAATGAGATAAGTGTTATGGGAATTCCACGTAACATATCTGCATCAATAATATCCTTTCGGTTATTGAGAGATTCCCTGAATAGATAAGGAGACTAAGTATGAGCTCCTCGTTACAAAGCAGAAAAATAATGCCAGAATTAAAATAATTCAAGGGTTTACCATATTATTATGTCCTTCATTATGGAATCATGAAACGAGAAAAGAACTTGAGAACATATACAAACAACTGTGTGTGTGTGTGTACATATTCCCAGAAGGCTTCTGAGCAAATGGAGCAATCTTTCTTGACAACAAAGCAAATACCTTTACTTAACATATTAGTTTCCTGCATAGGGTTTGTAAAAAATGGGGGGTGGGGAACACATTAGCTTGTAGTTTCTGATTTTTCAAAAGTAAAGTAAAGTAGAAATGTAAGAGTAAAGTAAAGCCACCTGGGAACATGTAAATATTACACAAAAATAGACAACAAAGTAAATCAAGAAAACCTATTCCTAATGCAAGAATCGGTTCAACAATCAGGAAACTGAAAATAATACCTGCAAATTTGTCCATGTCCTTAAAAGGCAGACTATATACAAGTTGTTGGTCATTCTGTTGTAATAAGGTAGCTCCAGGAATATGTTGTTTAACCAGGGAAGAAAGAGATTCAGTGGCACAGTATCGGTCTATGTACATGCTAGAGAAAACCAAAAGTCATTGTTTTTTAAATAATTAATGAACAACCAAAAGTAAATTCTAAATGCTGGAAGTAAAGTTAGTGCCATAAAAATTGGCCAAAGTACATTATAGCAAATCTGAAATATAGTATCAGTAGATCAAGAATACTATAAAGAATAAAGTCAATCAAGAATGAATGATACCTTAGGCGGTAGCCAATCCCCCATTTACTTTTGAGAAAAATTGAAGAACCAACACATTTCAACATTCCTTGTGATATGACAGCTTTCCTATCTGTAAACAGAAATTTACATTTCAATTTTTAGGTTAGTAACAGCATCCGCATTTCAAAGTTTTTAAGTCAGTTGGCATTTGTATTTTGTGAACTACCATGTAAGACACCAATATCATCATTAAATACTTACAACTTTATTAGAAAGAAACCAGATTATCACTTCCTGGTTTTTAAATGAGAACACTGAAGCAATAAGAAAACATCATTTGGCCACATTTCACATAGCTATTAAGTGTAAACCCAGACATTGTACCCACACAGGTCCAACTCTGGAGTCTATTTCCTTAATACTGTTCCAAATATCTCAGACTCTTCCTAAAAGGCTCCTTATTACAAGCATGTTCACAATTTTCTTTATAATCAAATGTAAAAACAACAAAAAGCAACCAAAAAAAAAGTCAGTCTGTTGGGTTTCCAAAATACATAAAAATAAAAAACAAAGAAAACAAAGATACTACTGAAAAAATGAATCTACTATGTAGATTGTACTGAACATTTGCTTCCTTCTGGAAGGTGGAGTTTTCATACATGGTAGTCAGGAGGTGCCTCTATGACCAGCACCTTGGGCACAGAGTCTCTAATGAGCTTTCCTGGTAGACAACATTTCACATATGTTGTTAACAACTCCTTGCTAGAGAAATTAAGCATATTCTGTGTGACTCTATTGGGAGCAGATTTTTGGACGTTTGTGTCTGGTTTCCTCCATGTCCCATAAGCCTTTTTCATTTTGCTGATTTTGCTTTGCATCCTTTCAGTCTTGTGGTAAGAACCTGTAAGTACAACTAAATGCCGAGTCCTATTACTTCTCCTAGCAAATTGCTGAATCTGAGATGGTCTGTAGGACTCCCAAACACAAAAATAGGTGATTTTTAAAAAGTTTAAAACACACAGCTGTGAAAATCACAGTTTCTTTATTCCTCAGGATTTAGTATGTCTCTGTCCATCTCCTATTTGGCCCCATGACCTTATCTTTCAAAAATAAAGTTAAAATCTCACCAGCAAGAATATCAGCTTCATCCATGAAATGAGTACTAAATACTGTTACCCGATTAGATTTTCCATATTTCAGAAGATTCCAAACAATATGACGAGAACAGGGGTCCATTCCAGCTGTTGGTTCATCCAGCAATAATATCTACATGAAAAAGAGCAGGGAATGGCAGAGAATCCTCAAAAAATATAAAATACATAAAATTTCTGGACACTGGGAAACTTTCCCATTTCTAATTATTATTTCTAACAAGAAGTATACTAAATCTGGGCTTTTTATTCTTATATGAGCTAACATAAATTTTTTAAACTGTTTGGCAAGTGAGTATTTTCCTTGTTTCAATTTTAAAAGACTAATACCAGCAACACATAAGACATAAATGCAATAATAATCAGATACATAAACTAAAAAATAAAACACTGATGGGGGTTGAGAGAAAGATAAATTAACATAAAGCCAGGGGCATCTGCGTGGCTCAGTCATTAAGTGTCTGCCTTCGGCTCAGGTCATGATCCCAGGGTCCTGGGATGGAGCCCCCACATCGGGCTCTGTGGGGAGCCTGCTTCTCCCTCTTCCACCTCCCTGCTTGTATTCCCTCTTTCGCTGTCTCTCTCTGTCAAAAATAAATAAATAAAATCTTTAAAAGCAAAACAAAAAAACATAAAGCCAGAACCCAGAGTCATTCCAAGCTATAGCAGCAAGGAGAAATGTAGCAGGATGGCAGGCACCAAGAGGGCTCAGGCTGCAGCTTCCCAGCCCAATGCAAAGCACTGTAACAGATGGTTCTGTTTACACAGGACAGAGAAGAGCACAGAACAGGCACATACAAAATAAAATCAGCAGAACAGTGAAAAACTGAACTATCCTTTGGTTTTGTCTGTTTTTAAATTTTATTCTGAACTATTATAAACATATAGAAAACTAAAGAGAGAATTAGAACAATACCGTTAAAGCCACCAGTGAAATGCAACAAATGTCATTTTTTTAGGCCATATTTTCTGCAGATCTCTTTTTAAAGAAATAAAACATTGCAAATATAACTAAAATCCATCCTTCCATTACCCTTTCTAGAAGTAACCACTATCATAATTATGTTTTATCTTTGTAAGTCACATTTCAAACCTTATTACTACAAATCACACCCATAATAATGTATAGCATTTTATGTATACTGAAACTTTACATAATGTATTATTGTACATAAATACATATTATATTTGTGTATAATACATTAATATTTATTTACCTTTGGATTCCCAAGAACAGCAATTCCTAAAGACAGTTTTCTTTTTTGACCACCACTTAACTTTTTAGCTTGATTATCTTTGATAGCCTGCATGTCTAAATCCAGTAAAACCTTCTGCACCTATAAAGTGAGAACAATGTTATTTTTTAAATTATATAATTTACATAATTATCAATATTAATTTTTAAGTGTCCTGATTTTAATATCAACTAAAAAATGTTCTTTTAGTACAGACTAATTTTGACATGTACTCATATATAATTTTGAAATAATAGATATAAAGATTCCTGATTGATAGGTCTGTTTTACTTTTGTGACTTCCTAGGTAGTGGTGAAGGGATCAGTTGGAAAGCTCTATATGGTGGTGGGTGGGCGGGGGGATGGTGGTGGAGGAAAGGAGGCAGATATGAAAGGCAAGGAAAGTTTGGAAGAAAAAAAAAAAACTAAATTGAGAAGCTAGAATCCTCCAGATGAAACAAGGACAATTTTATATGTGCTAAAATATTTACTCCAAATTCCATCCAATTCTTTATAATAAATTTCTGTTTATTGGCTCAGAACAGGTTTTTATTTAGATTTTCATGCATTTTTTACAACAGTTATTACAAAAAATTAGTAATTCATAAGGAAAAAAGAAATATTTCTATATGAATGACATACCTCTTGTATTACATTATTGGCTGGTATTCCTTTGATTGAAGCCAAAATGGATAAGTTTTCTTCTACTGTCAAAACATCAAAATGTATATCTAACTGTGGACAAATGCCAATCATTTTTCTTGCTTCGAACATCTCATCTATTTCTGAGACTCTGTGTCCATATATAGATGCAAATCCTAAAAGCAAGATATATAAATTTATACTAACTATATTAAGTATTAAAAAGTTTATATGCCTTAATATACACTAATAATTTAGTTACTTGTAAGTAGTAAATATATAAGGTATGAGCTACAACAAACCCTCATTTCCATATGATTGGTGATCTTCTTCCACCTTATTTCCAACCTCATTTTCCTTCATTTTCAGGTGATATCACATAGTGAAAAGAACAAGGAATCAGAGCTTAACACTAAACATAATTGTGTACTAGTACGTTATTTACACTTATATTCCAGTAGCAATTTGCCTTCATTTCCAGGCATTATTCAATAGTGGAAAGAGGAAAGAAACTAAGAAGTTTCCCCTAACAAGTGTGTGGTCCTGAGAAAATCAATCTGAATTCCAGCTTTTCTCTTCTATAACCTAAATACCAATATATCCTACTTAAATTTAAGAACTATTAAACCAATATGATAATATATGGAGAATTATAACAAAATCATAAATTCCTATTAAATGTAAGCTATTACTACCATCACTAAAAAGTGACATAATTAGGGGTAAGCAACAAAACAAAACTAATTACAGAAGTTAAACTACATTTTAAGAAATGCAGTTTCAATACACGGAAATTCAGCCTTTCTTAAAGTACAGTATTTACTGTACTGCCACTCTATTAGGTTACTGTGGAAATACAGAGTTGCCATATTAAATTCTCACCTATGGGGCAATCACATACAACAATTATCTGTTACAGTATTGCTCTTATAATTCTATTTTAGGAGATGGTGTTGATATTTATCATTCTTTCCTTTTGAACTGTTGCTGCATATTTAGAAATCTATACCTACAATCTAAAATATCTATAGGCCTCATTTAATTCCCAATTAATCAGTGACTTATCCTTCTTTGAAAATGAAAAATACACACAAATATCTGATAAAATAGGTAACAAAATCAGATCCGTTTACTTTATTAAACATTTAAATCATTGTTATTTTCTACTGAAAAATGTGTAAAATAAAAAAATAATAAAACACATTTACAGACACTAAGGTTGGTCTCAATTCATTGAAAAAAATCAGCACATGTTTAGATAAATCAAGGATAAATAATAAATGACATATATTTATATAAGTCAAGGATAAATAATTATTTTGTGGTACCTTGGTTAATAACACTAATAAACCGAAGCAAGAGATTTTTTAAGTCGGAAAACTCTCACCATCAGAAGGCGGGCATAGTCCACAAAGAATATTCATCAATGTACTCTTTCCTGTTCCACTGTGGCCAAGTAATGCAGTAATCTGACCCTCATATATGTCAAATGACAAATCTAATTCAGAAAATAAGAAGACTCAAATGTGATTTTTATTTCTACTGAGCTACACAAAATAATACAAAATACTTGAATAATCTTGAAGTAATCAGTAAGTTTAGTGATAGACTTAAAGTTATTAGCATATTTAACAGCATAATACTTGAATACACAAAACATTGGGGAGGGTTTCTACAAACCCACTCTTGAGACTTTCTAAGATAATTAAATAAGGGACAAACAAAAATTTGTTCCCAAGGGTATTAACAAGGTTAAACATTGCAAAAACCTAGAAACTAACCAACAGAATGGGAATAGCTGAGTAAGTGCTTGAGAAATTCAATTTAAATAAAAGAAACATGGGGAACCCGGGTGGTTCGGTTGGTTGGGCATCTGACTCTTGATTTTGGCTCAGGTCATGATCTCAGGGTTGTAAGAGAGAGCCCCACATCCCGCTCTATACTCAGTGGGGAGCCTGCTTGAGATTTTCTCTCTCTCCCTCTGCCCCTCACCCACTTCTCACTCTCTCCTCTAAAGAAATGAAATAAATAAAATGAAGAAATATCACTAGATGGATGTGTCAAAGATTAAAGGACAAAAGAAAAGGATCTGAAATCCCAGCTTTAAATCACTGTAGATCCTGCTATTTTTGTTTGTTTTTGTTTTTTTTGTAGACCCTGCTTTGATGATGACTTGGGATTCTGAGTTATCCCTAGAGCCTCAGGCCAGAAGCAAAAATAAATCCTCTGGAAGAAGATCACATCATCCAGAGCATCAAATAATCTCTAGAATTCTCATATGCGATGCACAGCACTCAGTCAAAAACAACAAGATAGGAAATAGCAAGATCAAAACCCAACAGAAAAGGCAGTGGCAGAAACAGACCCAGAGGAGATTTAAATATTGACACCATAAGATTCTAAAACAACCGTGCTATCATGCTCTCAAGAGAATGTTGGCAAAGAACTAAAAACTATATAAAAGAACCAAGTGACAAGACAAAAACTGGAAAGAGTAAGTGAAAAATATTTCCATATGTATTTAATCAGGTTAGGCGGAACTACAGAAAATTAGTAAATGACAAGAAATGTCACAAGAAAATACCTAGATTAACACAGAGAGAGAGACAAAACAATAAAAAATTCAGAAAAGAGAATAAAAGGCAACTGGGATAAAATGAAAAGTCATAAACCTGTAATAATAAACCTAAAGGGAGAGAAAAGAGAAAACAGGACAGAAGCAATACTGAATTAAAGAAATGGCTGAGAATATTTTTAAACAGAAGAAAGACATCAAGCCAGAGAGACAAGAAGCATTTATAAACCCAAAGTGGAATAAATGTAAAACAAATAAACACCACCAAGGCAAGCGGTAGTAAAACTCTTGAAAACTAAAAAAAAAAAGATCTTTAAAAACAGCCAGGGTAAACATATATACCAACAACAAAGAAATAATAAAACTAACAGCTGTCTCTGCAGCCCAACAGCGGAAATAAGAAGACAATAGATTACATTTTAAACTGCTGAAAAAGAATAACCGTCAAACTAAAATTATGCATTTAGAGAAACAGCCTTCAAAACTAAAGGTGAAAGAAAGATATTTGCAAACAAAAACTGTGAAAATGTATCATCTGTAGACCTGCATTAAAAGAAAAAGCAAAAACATCCTTTTCATACACACAGAAAATTATCCTAGATAGAAGATCAGAAATGCAGGAAGTAACAATGATAAATGATGTGCTAAATATACAGGTAAATATAAATGGAACGGTCTTTTAAAAACAATGCTAATAATAACATTATCTCTGGTTTAAAATGTACAGAGAATTAAAATACATGAAAACAACAGCATATAAGTTGGACTAGGGATAATAGGGATAAGTAAGGTTAAAAGTAAGATCTGGACTTCCTATTCTTGCTTTACTATTCTACAAATACTATAAATAAGTAAAGCACTAATTTATAAGAATATATGTCAGAATATCAAGAGTAATTTCTAAAAAAAGGCATGTATAACTAAGAAGACAACAGAGGGAAAATGAGAAATGGCACAATAAAAAAATACTCAATTGCTTCCAGTTCAACTAGCCTACTGAAGGATGAGAGACCATAAAAAAAAGGCAAACTATGTCACCTACAGTCCACTAGACCAACCGGCCTATTAGCCAATTATGTGCCCAGATCACCATCCAATCCCAGATAATCCATGAACTGAATGAAGAACTGGAGATTACTTAGCCATAGTAAAATAATGGTTGCCTTCAGCCACTGAGCATTAGGATTAGAGCAGAAATAGGTAACGGATTCCATAACGAGAAGCTAGAGAAGTAGAATAAATTAAACCCAAAGAAAGTAGTAATAGAGAAATAACAAAGATAATGACACAGCTCAGTAAATGACACAGCTCAGTAAACTACAAAGCAAAGCAAATATATGATACAGAAAACTAACAAAATCAGGTGCACCTTGGTAGCTCAGTCATTTAATTGTCAGACTCCTGGTTTTGGCTCAGGGTTGTGATATCAAGCCCCATGATGGGCTCTGTGCTTAGTACAGAGTCTGTGTGGATTCTCTCCCTCTCCCCCTCTAGCCACCATTCATGTTCTCTCTCTCACTCGCTCCCTCTCACTTTCTCAAATAAATAATAACTAAAATCTTAAAAAAAAAGAAAAACTTCAAAGTCAAAAGTTGATTCCTTGAAAGATTAATAAAATTGACAAACCCACTGTAAAGCAAATGAAATAATCACAAATTACTAAATGAAGAGGGAACATCATTATAGACTC